>NC_090374.1:170080029-170270029 GCF_036365525.1 Heterodontus francisci
ATCAGATGCATGCACATAAATGTCAGACCCTTTAAGACCAGAGGTGTGGATAGCAGCTGAAAATTATGTTGTAACATTCTGAAGGGGGAGGGTGAACATGCAAAGGGTCGTGGGACACATTGGTACAAACGACATAGGTTAAAAAAAAAGGATGCAGTCCTAAAAGCAGAATATAGGGAGTTAGGAAGTAAGTTGAAAATTAGGACCTCAAAGGTAGTGATCTCAGGATTACTACCAGTGCCACGTGTTAGTCAGAATAGAAATAGCAGGATATATCGGATATATACGTGGCTGAAGAGATGGTGTGAGGGGGAGGGTTTTAGATTCCTGGGACATTGGGACCGGTTCTGGGGGAGGTGGGACCAATACAAACTGGACGGGTTACACCTGGGCAGGACCGAGACTGATGATCTAGGGGGGGTATTTGCTAGGGGGAGTGGTTGGGGAAGGTTTAAACTAAAATGGCAGGGGGATGGGAACCTTTGCAAGGAGTCAGAGGAGGGGGGATCAAAGAAAAGAACAAAAGACAGTAAGGGGAATAAGAAAAGTGACAGGCAGAGAAATCAAGGGCCAGAATCAAACAGGGCCACAGTGAAAAATAGTGGGAAGGGGACAAGTAATGTTAAAAAGACAAGCCTTAAGGCTTTGTGCCTTAACGCGTGGAGCATTCGCAATAAAGTGGATGAATTAATTGCGCAAATAGATGTAAATGGGTATGATATATTCGGGATTACGGAGACATGGCTGCAAGATGACCAGGGATGGGAAATGAACATCCAGGGTTATTCAGTATTTAGGAAGGACAGACAAAAAGCAAAAGGCAGTGAAGTTGCATTGCTGGTTAAAGAGGAAATTAACGCAATAGTGAGGAAAGATATTAGCTCTGACAATGTGGAATCTGTATGGGTAGAGCTGAGAAACACTAAGAGGCAAAAAACGTTAGTGGGGGTTGTATATAGACCCCCAAACTGTAGGGGTGATGTTGGGAATGGCATTAAACAGGAAATTAGAGACGCATGCGATAAAGGAACATCTATAATTATGGGTGACGTTAATCTGCATATAGATTGGGCAAATCATATTAGTCACAACACTGTAGAGGAGGAATTCTTGGAGTGTATACGGGATAGTTTTCTGGACCAATACGTTAAGGAACCAACTAGAGAACAGGCCATCCTAGCCTATTATGTAATGAGAGAGGAATAATTGACAATCTAGTTGTGTGAAACACCTTGGGGATGAGCGACCATAATATGAAAGAATTAGTCATCAAGATGAAAAGTGACATAGTTGATTCTGAGACTAGGGTCCTGAATCTTGGTAAAGGAAACTACGAAGGTATGAGGGGCGAGTTGGCTATGATGGATTGGGAAACGTTACTTAAAGGGACGACAGTGGAAAGGCAATGGCAAACATTCAAAAAGCACATGGATGAACTGCAACAATTGTTTATTCCTGTCTGGTGCAAAAGTAAAACGGGAAAGGGAGCCAAACCATAGCTAACAAGGAAATTAGAGATAGCATTAGATCCAAGGAACAGGCATATAAATTTGCCAGAAAAAACAACAGACCTGAGGATTGGGAGCAGTTTAGAATTCAGCAAAGGAGGACAAAGGGATTGATTATGAAGGGGAAAGTAGAGTACAAGAGCAAGCTTGCGGGGAACATAAAAACTGACTGTAAAAGTTTCTATAGGTATGTGAAGAGAAAAAGATTGGTAAGGACAAATGTAGGTCCCTTACAGTCAGAAACAGGGGGATTTATTATGGAGAACAAAGAAATGACTGACCAACTAAATGCATACTTTGTTTCTGTCTTCACAAAGGAGGACACAAATATCATACCAGAAATGTTGGGGAACACAGGGTTTAGTGAGAGAGCAGAACTGAAGGAAATCAGTATTAGTAGAGAAATGGTGTTGGGGAAATTGATGGGATTGAAGGCCAATAAATCCCCAGGGCCTGATGGTCTGCATCCCAGAGTACTTAAGGAAGTGGCCCTAGAAATAGTGGATGCATTGGTGGTCATCTTCCAAGATTCTATGGACTCTGGAACAGTTACTACAGATTGGAGGGTAGATAATGTAACCCCACTATTTAAAAAGGGAGGTAGAGAGAAAGCAGGGAATTCTAGAACAGTCGACCTAACGTCGGTAGTGGGGAAAATTTTAGAGTCTATTATCAAAGATTTTATAGCAGAGCACGTGGAGAACAGTGGTAGAATCGGACAGAGTCAGCATGGATTTACGAAAGGGAAATCATGCTTGACAAATCTAATAGAATTCTTCGAGGATGTAACTAGTAGAGTTGATATGGGGAAGCCAGTGGATGTGGCTTATCTGGACTTTCAGAAGGCTTTCGACAAAGTCACACATCAGAGATGAGCATGTAAAATTAAAGTGCATGGGATTGGGAATAGTGTATTGCGATGGATAGAAAATTGGTTGGCAGACTGGAAACAAAGAGTAGGGATAAATGGGTCTTTTTCCAAACGGCAGGCAGTGACTAGTGGTGTACCACAGGGATCGGCGCTGGGACCCCAGCTATTCACAATATATATTAATGATTTAGATGAGGGAACTAAATGTAATATCTCCAAATTTGCAGATGACACAAAACTGGGTGGGAGGGTGAGTTGTGAGGAGGATGCAGAGGAGCTTCAGGGTGATTTGGACAAGTTGAGTGAGTGGGCAAATGCATGGCAGATGCAGTATTATGTGGATAAATGTGAGGTTATCCACTTTGGCAGCAAAAACAGGAAGGCAGATTATCTGAATGGCTATAAACTGAGAGAGGGGAATATGCAACGAGACCTGGGTCTTCTCGTACACCAGCTGCTGAAGGTAAGCATGCAGGTCCAACAGGCGGTAAAAAAGGCAAATGGTATGTTGGCCTTCATAGCGAGAGGATTCGCGTACAGGAGCAGGGATGTCTTGCTGCAATTATACAGGGCCTTAGTGAGGCCACACCTGGAATATTATGTGCAGTTTTGGTCTTCTTATATGAGGGAGGATGTTCTTGCTATAGAGGGAGTGCAGCAAAGGTTTACCAGACTGATTCCTGGGATGGTGGGACTGACGTATGAGGAGAGATTGAGTCGGTTAGGATTATATTCACTGGAGTTCAGAAGAATGAGGGGGGACCTCAGAGAAACCTATAAAATTCTAACAGGACTTGACAGGGCAGATGCAGGAAGGATGTTCCCGATGGTGGGGGAGTCCAGAACCAGAGATCATAGTCTAAGGATACGGGGTAAACCTTTCAGGCCTGAGATGAGGAGAAATTTCTTCACCCAGAGAATGGTGAACCTGTGGAATTTGCTACCACAGAAAGCAGCTGAGGCCAAAACATTGCATGTTTTCAAGAAGGAGTTAGATATAGCTCTTGGGTTTGAAGGGATCAAAGGATATGGGGCGAAAGCAGGAACAGGTAACTGAGTTGGATGATCAGCCATGATCATAATGAATGGCAGAGCAGGCTCAAAGGGCTGAATGCCTACTCCTGCTCCTATTTTCTATGTTTCTATGAATCACAGAGATATGGCTAATCCAGGGTAAAGCATCTAACAGTAGTTCGGGCACTCAAGGAGGAGGGAAAAAGAAAAGGTAAAGGGATTGCCTTCTATACAAAGGACACGTGGGAAGATAAGGCAGCGCCAATGGAAAAGCTACAGCACAAAATTCTCCAGCTAGGTGTGTGTAATAAAAAAGAACCAGACAAAATATGAAGTTTGCCTAGAAAGCTAGGTCAAAATATGACTCACTACTTTATGACAAGATTAGAAATGTGAAAAAGAAAAGGCTGATGATGCCCATTGGTGACTTCAACAATCCGAAAATCAGAAATACCCAAGTCGAAGGACTCTCAATTTGTCAACATGGTTCGCAACTGTCTCCTGACTGAGTGCAGCACAAACCTGCCCCCAAGAACTAGCTCTCTTCTAAATTTGGTTCTTCCAAGTGGCCAGATACTATTTGAGGGGTCGGAGAAGTTGAATTCTTAGGCAACAACATTCAATTTGACTGGGAATAATCGAAGGCCTTGAACTAAATCCTACTTTACAACTTAACACAAGAAACCTTCCATAATACAATGGCCAAGTTTAACAACATTGACTTGATAACACAGACTTGAGGATAAACTGGTCTAGAATAAATGGACAACCTTCAAAAATATTATGCTAGATATGCAAATCAAGAATAAAATTTATCGCAGGACTGAACTAAAAACGAACTTCCGAATGAAAGTATGGGAAAATTAAATGGGAAATCTGAAAAGCTTGTCGAGAGATGGAGAGATAATCACTGAGCACAGAGCAGAAGTATAAATAAGCAGGTTTATAAAAGAAATGAGGCTGTCAAGAGAGAAGTGGAAAGGAATATACTCTATCAAAAAATAAGCAACATAAAATTCTTTCAATACTTTCAATAAAAAAGATAACTCAAGGAGGAAATCTAAATCTAAATTGCAGCTATGAGGGAAGATTGGATAGGGTAGGATTGTTTTGCTTTGAACAGGGGATGCCGAGGGGTGACTTAATTCAGGTGCACAAAATTATGAGGGACCTAGATAGAGTAGATAGAAAGGACCTGTTTCCTCTCGCGGAGAGATCAATTACCAGAGGGTACAGATTTAAGGTGGCAGAAGGATTAGAGGGGACATGAGGAAAAACCTTTTCACCCAGAGGATGGTGGGGTCCAGAATTTGCTGCCCGGATCGGTGGTGGAGGCAGAAACCCTCAACTCATTTAAAAAGTACTTGGACTTGCACCTGAAATGCTGTAACCTGCAAGGCTACGGACCCGGTGCTGGAAGGTGGGATTAGAATGGACGGCTAGTTTTTACAGCCGACGCAGACACAATGGGCAGAATGGCCTCTTTCTGTGCCATAACTTTTCTATGGTTCGAACTAAGCCCAAAGGGATTTACATGGTTGAAAACGAAAATTAACAGGTGATAATAAAAATATTGAATGTTTACTTCTTGGAGGATTTTTACCAGGAACGGCACTAACAATATCTAATGCAAACACCAGCTGTGTGTACTTTAGGACTTTGACATTAGAAAAGCTGAAACTCTTAATAGGCTGAAGGAACTGATATTCCCTTGGACAGATGGAATATGTCTCAGACAGACAAGATGATATTGACAGTCAAGTTGACAGATTTGATGAATACTGGGGAGTCCCAATAAACTGAAACCAAGCAAATGTAGTTCCTATATTCATGGACAACTATAAGTCTATTGACCTGATCTAAATAATTAGGAAACTAATGGAAACAATAATCAAAAGTGGAAAAGTACCTATATGAAAATAATTTGATAAATGACAGCCAATATAGCTTTAGAAAGGGTAGACTTTTCTTGACCAACTGTAACTATTTTATCTTGAGCAAGCAAGATGTCAAGGTGATAAGAGGAAGTAATTTGATCTAATGTATCTGGACTTCCAAAGGGTGTGTGTGGAAAGTACCACACAAGAGACATTTTAATATTCTACGGTTTGTAGATATCAAAAGTATATATGATGGCAAACAGAAAAAAAAATCTAAGTTGAACAATGCAGTGTGATTGGTTCAGTTCCTTGTTAAATCTGATAAGCAATTTGGATATTCAAGATCTAGAAGGTCCGGGTAACACTTTTTTTTAAGGATATGAAGAGGAGTTGTTCCATTGAAATCAAAAGGTAGATTTTAAACTTTCACTGACAAGAGACCCACAACTGAGTTACCACCCCAAAAACAGTCTGAAATGAAATCATTTGAAAGTCCCGAGAGAGAAAAATCAGTTTTAATTTCCAAAATCCAGTGTAAATTAATTAAGCTTCCACAGTGATAAGAAATTCAAGCAACAGTAATCCAATGAATAATCTATCTCTTAGAGTTGGAAACTTATTATTTTGTCCACTCGAGTTAGATGGAATGTTGGCAACTATAAATATATACTATAATTTATGTGCTTGCTCATTTTTCCAAAAATAAATTTGCTATTTTAAACTTCTAAGATTTGAGGTGATACTCTACCACTTTCAAAGACCGGAGCCACAAGATAAATTCAGCAACTAAAAGAGATTACCGAGCAAGGTCTTCTGTTCAGTTATCCAATTTACCTAGATTTCATGGCAAGGAAAGACTCTTTCAAAAAGATATGGCAAGCTGTGACTCACCAACAAGAGTGATCAAAGATATGAGAGCCACAATAATCTAGGGCAAGGTAGATTATATTGAATGTACAGGATTATATTGAATGGGCAGGACATCAGAAATGCTCCATCCATCAATATTGGCGACCACGCTCTGGAAGTGGTTCAAGAGTTCACCTACCTAGGCTCAACTATCACCAGTAACCTGTCTCTAGATGCAGAAATCAACAAGCGCATGGGAAAGGCTTCCACTGCTATGTCCAGACTGGCCAAGAGAGTGTGGGAAAATGGCGCCCTGACACGGAACACAAAAGTCCGAGTGTATCAAGCCTGTGTCCTCAGTACCTTGCTCTACGGCAGCGAGGCCTGGACAACGTATGTCAGCCAAGAGCGACGT
The DNA here is from genome assembly GCF_036365525.1 of Heterodontus francisci. Taxonomy (NCBI): domain Eukaryota; kingdom Metazoa; phylum Chordata; class Chondrichthyes; order Heterodontiformes; family Heterodontidae; genus Heterodontus; species Heterodontus francisci. Next base: position 170,086,567 of record NC_090374.1, read on the forward strand.
CTCAATTCATTCCATTTTCGCTACCTCCGGAGAATACTTGGCATCAGGTGGCAGGACCGTATCTCCAACACAGAAGTCCTCAAGGTGGCCAACATCCCCAGCTTATACACACTACTGAGTCAGCGGCGCTTGAGATGGCTTGGCCATGTGAGCCGCATGGAAGATGGCAGGATCCCCAAAGACACATTGTACAGCGAGCTCGCCACTGGTATCAGACCCACCGGCCGTCCATGTCTCTGCTTCAAAGACGTCTGCAAACGCGACATGAAGTCCTGTGACATTGATCACAAGTCGTGGGAGTCAGTTACCAGTGTTTGCCAGAGCTGGCGGGCAGTCATAAAGGCAGGGCTAAAGTGGGGCGAGTCGAAGAGACTTAGCAGTTGGCAGGAAAAAAGAGAAAAGCGCAAGGGGAGAGCCAACTGTGTAACAGCCCCGACAAACAAATTGTTCTGCAGCACCTGTGGAAGAGCCTGTCACTCTAGAATTGGCCTTTATAGCCACTCCAGGCGCTGCTCCACACACCACTGACCACCTCCATGCGCTTACCCATTGTCTCTCGAGATAAGGAGGCCAAAGAGGAGAAAGAACAGCACTGAAACAGACCATTCACCCCAAAAGGTCCATGACTGTGTTTATGCTCCCCATGAGCCTCCTCCCACCTTACTTCATCTCATCCTAATAGCATTTCTTTCTATTCCTTTCTCCCTCATATGTTTATCTATATGTTTGGGCGGCACAGTGGCGCAGTGGTTAGCACTGCAGCCTCACTGCTCCAGCAACCCGGGTTCAGTTCTGGGTACTGCCTGTGCGGAATTTGCAAGTTCTCCCTGTGTCTGCGTGGGTTTCCGCCGGGTGCTCCGGTTTCCTCCCACAGCCAAAGACTTGCAGGTTGATAGGTAAATTGGCCATTGTAAATTGCCCCTAGTGTGGTAGAAGAATGGTGGGGATGTGATTGAGAATATGGGGTTAATGTAGGATTAGTGTAAATGGGTGGTTATTGGTTAGCACAGATTCGGTGGGCCAAAGGGCCTGTTTCAGTGCTGTATCTCTAAATAAATAAAATAAATCTAGATTCCCCTTGAATCTGTCTATACTATTCATCTCAACCCCTCCCTGTAGTAGCAAGTTCCACATTCTCACCACTCCCTGGGTAAAGAAGTTTCTCCTGAATTGCTTACTGAATTTATGAGAGACTGTCGTATATTGATGACCTTAGATCTCAAAGGAGGAGGAGGTAGAGAAGCAGAAGGATTTAAGGAGGGATCTCCAGAGCCAGGGACCCAGGCCTCCGAGGACACAGCTGCCAACAGTGGGGCGAAGGGACTGATGGATGCACAGGAGGCCATATTTGGAGGATCACAGAATTCTTCTTGTGATTCAAAACTTGAGGATGTTAAGAATGAGAATTTAAAATTTGGTAGTTTTAAAAGACCCAAAAACATAACAATAAGACATAGACAGATAGATACATTGGAATGAAGCAGAGTTACCAAAAGGACAGTTAGCTTGAAATGGGGCAAGATATTGATTGGAATGGATAGAAGTTAATTACAAAATGTTCTTTGCCACCACCAGAACCATTTAATTTGTGACACATAAGATATATATTAGATACAAGCCATTGTTACAAGGGTTTTATTTTTGTACTAAATCTTAGAATACTGTGTGCTTTAAAAAAAACTGAAAAAATTATTTTCAGTGGACATGGACACCTGCAAATAGCTGAAATTTTTGGATGTTGACTTTGTATATAAGAATAGGAAAAACAAGCAGTTTCAAGGAAGCCAACCAGGGTTTTTTGACCTCCTCAGAGCATGACAGGGGAGACAGTGTGTCTGGTCAGGTGATCAGCTCAGGAAGATTTACTTTTTTTGGACCCTTTTAAAAACCTGTGAGTTGGCCAAGGAGCAGGCATTTGAAATGTTGAAACTTAGACCTCACCTGCCTGGAGACTAGAGAAAAAGACCTCTCTGTAAAGGAAACTTGCATCTCTTGAAAAGAAACCCTGTATTTGAAAGGTGGCAGATTCCTATTGCCTCCCATCTCCGAAGAATTCCTGCATCCAGTGTAGTTTCTGTTGCCTCCTGTATTTTGGGAAATCCTGGAACCTGAAGAAAACTTCTACTGTTATACTGCTGCTGAGAGCCCTAAGCAGACCTGTTGCTACACCCCTACTGAAAGACCTGTGTGATTCCTGCCTTGAACATCTGCCCATCACAGATTGTCTATCAACCTTGCCTGGAGAGACTTCGAGTGACATCTGACTATTCAACTCTGGGACACCTCACCCAACCAAAGAATTTCCTACCAGAATGTGACAAACTGATTTATTTTATTATTCCTCTGTTCCTAAGGAACAGCTTTAGACCAAAACCCTTTTTTTCCCCCAGTTAACCGTTTTTCTGAATGTATGTGTGCGCGCGCGCATGAGGATCGGGGAAATAAGGAGCTTTCATATATATAGATTTATCTCATTAGTGCTTAAGACTTATTATTTTTTTCCTAATAAATGGTTAATGTTGTTTAAAGAAACCTGGTTTGTGTGCTTTATTCTGGGGAACAAATAGAGTCTAATTGGCTATTCTTTAGTAGGCGGAAAAAAATTATTGATATGCTGTGACACGTGGAGAAGTGGGACTGAATTAATAGTGCATTTCTCCCGCCTTAATTGTAACACCATTCACTCTTACATAGTCAAGACAGACAGTACTAATTTTGTAGCTAATTTTGGTGTCGGCCTTCTGTATGGATGTGTCATGAACATGTGCTATGCCGAATGATGATGCTTAATCCATTGGTTGGAAACCTAAATTAAACTTCTAAAAAGCAGCTAAAATGGCCACCGCAATTTGCATTGAAATACCTCACATTCCAAAATATCGAGGTGGAGACGAACATCTAGTTAATCTCCCATCAAAGCAATGGCTTGCTAATTTTGAATGAGCTACCAGTTTTATCTCCCTTGACAAGACATTCAAAGCCATCTTGGAACATTGACACCAGTGGAGACGAACCTCAAAGGGTAAACTTAGAAACAATGGGTCCAGAGAGAGATTGGAATTCTTAAGAGTTGAACTAATCAAGATGCAAAAGAGAGAATACATTGGACAATCATGTGACAGTCTCTCCATTTGTGTGAAAACTTGGAGTTTCTTTTGGCTAGACCACACAAGCACCTGCTTTTGACCAGTGCAGGACCCAAGTGAGGATCTCTCTCTCTCTCCAGGCAACACTGTAAATTTTAACCCTGCCTGCAGGCTACAAAACATCCAAGTCTATCACTGTTGCAGACAGAGACTCCGGGCAGTAAACCATCTACATAACTGTCTCTAAGAAAATCCTGAACCAGGTGGCCACCTCTACCAGCCAGAAACCTCAGGACGACGAGTTCAGCTGGAAGACTCCACAATCCATCAGTTCTGATGAAAGATCAGAGACCTGAAACGTTAACTCTGCTTCTCTCTGCACAGATTCTGCCTGATCTGCTGAGTATTGCCAGCACTTGCTAGTTTTATTTCAGATTTCCAGCATCTGCAGTATTTTGCTTTTATTATACCAAACTCCACAGACTGTATATTCTTTTATTTGTTCTGGACTCTAATCCAACCAATCTATTCTTCTTCATTCTGTAACCTATTTGTGTGTATGAGATTCTTGCGTGTGTGCGTGAGAGAAAGTTGGAGAGTGGCTTATTATTTTACTTAGATCAGGTTTTGGTTTTAAGTACAATAAACTAACGTCTTTCTTGTTTAAACTCAAGAAAGCTGGTCCGATTAGTTCTTTTATGATCATAGCACCTAAAAGGGTTAAACCCTCACTGAATTGGTAAGAATGTCCACTGTTTAAAGAAATAAACCCTGTTGCGGGCAAAGAGGGGAGCCTTTCGGCCCCTCCTCACCTGATCATAACAATAGCGCAGTGGTTAGAACTGTAGCCTCACAGCTCCAGCGACCCGGGTTCAGTTCTCGGTACTGCCTGTGCGGAGTTTGCAAATTCTCCCTGTGACCGTGTGGGTTTCCACCGGGTGCTCCGGTTTCCTTCCACAGCCAAAGACTTGCAGGTTGATAGGTAAATTGGCCATTGTAAATTGCCCCTAGTGTAGGTAGGTGGTAGGAGAATGGTGGGGATGTGGTAGGGAACATGGGATTAATGTAGGGTTAGTATAAATGGGTGGTTGTTGGTCAGCACAGACTCGGTGGGCCAAAGGGCCTGTTTCAGTGCTGTATCTCTAAAATAAAAATAAAAAATAAAATGTATATCAGAAAATGTGATCTTAGCATGAGCCTGACAGCAGATATGCCGATTGCTATATTTTTGGGTTCATCACATTTAGAATTTTATAAGCAAGCCCTACCATGAGTAATATTCCTTAATAGGCATTTGCTCATACTGGCCACAAAATCACTTTAAAGGCATTACTTGCCACAGTTTAAAGGAGCATTGCTGTGGTTGTTAATAATGGGGAAGGAATACAAAGTAATATTTAACCTTCAGCAATGCCAACTATGTAGCATGCATACACAATGTGTCTTGATTTTCTGATGGCACAATAGAAATATTACTTAAAGTGTACCTGAGGAGGCAGTTGCTTTTCCCAAGACGTAGAAGATCAAGGAATAGTACAGCACAGAATGGCCATCAGGTAGCAAGATGACTGAGCAAGAGTAGCTGGTAAGAGGTGGAGGTGCATTTAAGTGCCAACAGTGCTGTTCGGTGAATACAGCTGCAGTGCCACAAAAAGTTTAATGACCTCAACAGATGTGCCAAGGTAGGAGACCCTGCTCTAACCTTGCATTATTGCAATACATTAAATATGCATGGCATTGACAGTTACCTACCACCCAATTTTACAGTACCCACAGAAACCTTTCCTCTCATGGCGTACACCACCCATCAATCTAATTCTGCAAAACAGTAACACAGGTACATCAACCCCAAAGGGATTTCAAGAGCAAGGTTGAGAACAGTGTAGTAGGTGATAGAGCACAAGCAAGCAGATGATGATGAAAAAGGAGGAAAAGCTATCTATTAACTGGAGCCAAACAGCTCAGCTGATGAGGGAGCTCGACCTGATTTTAAAATAACAATGCTTTCTGAACATCAAAGTGTCCGGGGCCATTAGAGAGTGCACCTGGCAACATTCATACAGCACATGGTGCCCAAGGTGCAGAACCCCATAACCTGCACATGTGCTGTGTCACTGCATGGAATTAAAACACCATAAAGAGTTTGAAAGCCCGAAGGGCATTTTCAGCAGAACCTTCCATGGCAGAAGCATAAAGCCACTTGTTTTAACAGTTATGAACCCTCACAACTACTAGCTTAGAGTCCATGCACTCCAATGTCTCTTCTTCCTTGAACAGGCTTGGAGATTGCTTTGTGAGAGCTATTTTTAGGAGTTTCATTAATCTCATTGCCACCAGTTTTGCTATCCTGCAGATCATGTTGTCAAATTGCTGGGACAAGAATGGCCACAAATGGTACTGTTTATCTCTCAAATAACAACAAATTAGCACTTTTCTGCTGCTCCCCAGTAATGATTGCACATGTGTGAAAAAGCAGACAGGGCCTTGGTGGCCAAAGTGGCACTTGGGTAATACAGCACATCAAGGGGAAGAACTGAGGTGGCAAACAACAGCAAGATAAACAGACCACATATAGGGAAATAAAACTTGGCTGGACTTCAATAGTGCTATGCCCAGACAGTGTCCTTAGTATGGTATTGATTACTATATCATTAGCCGCCAGAAGTTATGCTCGGCAAGTCTACAGGAGTTGGGAAGTATGTCATCGGAGCTAAAACAAACCCAACCAGTACAACTGACTAAGTGATACTGGTGCAGCTTGGGGCATTGACGTCAATGGGGAGCAACAGCGGGCAGGGAATGAGTGGGCACCCGATGCAACATCACCCATTTTATGCAATCATTGAAAGTTAAAATTACTGCTACTGGATAATGCAAGAATGGTAATCAAAAATATTCAAAACACTTATTTTTCCATTTCTTTCTTTGAAAATTCGTGTCTAATGCGATAGTAGCTGACACCAGTGTCTCTTTAATCCTACTGCAGTATAAGTCAGTCCCTGCCTCACTGTGACACAACTGTGAGGTCAGTCACATGCCATTGTACTTGAATGTCGAGTGGCAGATCATCAGTTAGACGCCACAGCTTGCGATTTATTCTCTGACAGTTCATTCTTCTTTCTGTCAAACTATTCCCTTTTGCTTTCACTGGAGCCACCTTCCTAGACTCCTCTCTGCTAACTCTGGCACTGTTTCACAACTAAGAACATTTCTGAGCCAAAGCCTGCTGTGTCAATCCCTCTGCGCTGTTGGGGATCATGTGACATTTATCTTCATTGGTAACAATTCACCATGGGAAACATGTTCCTAGTTACTTTGAAGTCTCTTGGTTCGGCCTCGGTAGAATTTTCATAAAGTATTCACTATACTATTCCACATTCCTGATGCAGAAGGATCAAAAGGTTTCTGGAGCAGTTAGAATTGTAATTATTTTCTCAGTTATCTAACAGTTTTCAATGCCCCTTGAAATTCTCACTTGGACAAAACCACCTTAATTGTACTTTTTGAAAGAAATTCACATAGACACGATGAACACAACATTTTGAGATGTTTGATTAACAATCTTCAGAAAGGTAGTAAGACTCTTTACACACTAACATGGTAACTGTCATTTTACAATAAGCATTTCAAGAGAATGTCAATTGTCAGATACTCTGTTCATAAACATGCAGTTACAATCATGCATACAGCCAGTTAAGCAAATGGGCAATGATGTATCAAAATATTTCTTTAGCACCCTATTCCACAAAATAAGCATGAGAAACCACCTAAGGTGTTCTTAAAAGGTTTTCTAAATTGACAGTGTGGCCCTGTAATAAGGATTGTTTTTCTTGGATTAAACACTATGGCCACATTATATGCTGTTTCTTCAGACACCATAGGTATCTGCAAAGCTGTCAATCTTGGACTCCCTGTGGTCACTGCAATCTCCCATGACCTTTGTAATGAGTGGGTAGCACATACTGCTGCAGGCCAAGGGCTGTATCTTAGGCACCAAGCAGTGCAAGTGTTACCTCATTAGATGTGTCTTCTAGCCTGCTCTGGTAATCTGTCAAGGTATGTCTCAAATTCTCAAGGACAACAGAGGGGCTTAAGGGTTTTTCTTTGTCCTTGCGACTGCCTGAAGAAGGAAAAGGGGAGACAAGTAAAGCTTTTCAATATTGTATTATAATGCCACAGCTAGAATCCTCAGCCAGAAAGTAGATACCATGCCTAAAATAACTAAATTTCATAAACAACTTACAAAATGAATCAATATCAGTCTCTATTAGTATATTTATAGATTTACTGAACAGGGAGATATTGCATACTTAATGAGTCAGAAGTTATGAAGAGCATACAGAGTATCAAGGATTCCACAACAAGCAAAACACACAAAAGAGTTAATACTTAAACAGTCAGGTTTTCAATAAATCAATCTGTTAACCATGCATTGTTCAGATTTCCTCCCTGCAGCCATTCACCAAAATGTAATATTTCTATGTTAATGTCACCCAGAAATTGCTAAAAATGATATAATTCCTATTATTTTCTTATAATTTTGTATTTATGGGATCAGGTATTCATTGTGATATTACATCTCTGATTTGCAAAGTTAAAAACTTTGCATTGCTAATCTATTTAGTCAACCTAACCTGATGAGCAACAGTTATTTTTCATGAATGGGGCAAGAAAAAAATTGTTGTTATGCAAAATAGACAGATGGTCAGAGGAAGTTGCAACTTTGTGTACTTTTGGCACATTTGGCATAATCCCAATTTATATCAATAACTTGCCCATTTCCTGATCCTGTTATTATTTACATAAATTTCCTATGGTACTTGAAAAGGTTTGAAAAAAATAGCAAAAGGAATTTTTTTCCCCCAGTAACTTGTAGTTATATAATGCTTTTAACACAGTAGAACATCAGTGGCGCAGTGGTTAGCACCGCAGCCTCAAAGTTCAGTTCTGGGTACTGCCTGTGCGGAATTTGCAAGTTCTCCCTGTGTCTGCGTGGGTTTCCGCCGGGTGCTCCGGTTTCCTCCCACAGCCAAAGACTTGCAGGTTGGTAGGTAAATTAGCCATTGCATATTGCCCCTAGTGTAGGTAGGTGGTAGGAGAATGGTGGGGATGTGGTAGAGAATATGGGGTTAATGTAGGATTAGTATAAATGGGTGGTTGTTGGTCGGCACAGACTCGGTGGGCCGAAGGGCCTGTTTCAGTGCTGTATCTCTAAATAAAAAAAAAATTAAAGAAATAATCCCAACGCCCTTCATACGAGTGTTATCAAACAAAATTTGACATTGAATCATGTAAGGAGATATTAGGGAAGATGGCTAAATGCTTGGTCAAAGGGATAGGTTTTAAGGGAGCGCCTTAAAGCAGGAAAGAGACGTAGAGAGGAAGAAAGGTTTAAGGAGGTAATTCCAGAGCATAGGTCTTCAGCAGCTTAAGACACGACCGCCAGTGGTACAGCAAGTAAAAATCGGGAAAGCGCAAGAGCCAGAATTGGAGGAGTGCAGATATATCAGATGGTTGTAGGGCAGGAGAAAACTACAGATGACACAAAACTGGGTGGGAGGGTAAGTTGTGAGGAGGATGCAGAGAGGCTTCAAGGTGATTTGGACAAGTTGAGTGAGATGGCAGATGCAGTATTATGTGGATAAATGTGAGGTTATCCACTTCGGCAGCAAAAACAGGAAGGTAGATTATTATCTGAACGGCTGTAAACTGAGACAGGGGACTATGCAACGAGACCTGGGTGTTCTCATACACAAGTCGTGAAGGTAAGCATGCAGGTGCAACAGGCAGTAAAAAAAGGCCACACCTGGAATATTGTGTGCAGTTTTGGTCTCCTTAAATGAGGAAGGATGTTCTTGCTATAGAGGGAGTGCAACGAAGGTTTACCAGACTGATTCCTGGGATGGTGGGACTGACGTATGAGGAGAGATTGAGTCGGTTAGGATTATATTCACTGGAGTTCAGAAGAGTGAGGGGGGATCTCAGAGAAACCTATAAAATTCTAACAGGACTTGACAGGGTAGATGCAGGAAGGATGTTCCCGATGGTGGGGGAGTCCAGAACCAGGGGTCATAGTCTAAGAATATGGGGTAAACCATTCAGGACTGAGATGAGGAGAAATTTCTTCACCCAGAGAGTGGTGAACCTGTGGAATTCACTACCACAGAAAGCAGTTGAGGCCAAAACATTGTATCTTTTCAAGAAGGAGTTAGATATAGCTCTTGGGGCGAAAGGGATCAAAGGCTATGGGGGGGAAAGCAGGAACAGGTTACCTGAGCTGGATGATCAGCTTAATCAGGAGCCAAGTTAGGTCAGTGAACACAGGGGTAATGGGTGAACAGGATTTGGTTTGAGTTAGGATATGGGCAGGATGACCTCAAGTTTGTGGAGGGTGGAATATGGGAGTAAGGCCAGGAGCACGTGAGAGCAGTCAAGCCTAGAGGTAACAAAGACATGGATGAGGGTTTCAGCAGCAGATAAGCTGAGACAGTGGCAGAGTTGGGCAATGTTACAGTTTTGGAAATAGGTGGTTTTGGTGATGGCACGGATGTGGTCGGAAGCTCATCTCAGGGTCAAATACAAGACCTTGGTTGCGAACGGTCTGATTCAGCCTTGGAAGGTTACCAGGGAGAGGGATGGAGTCACTGGCTAGGGAGTGGAGTTTGTGGCAGGGATCGAAGACAATGGGGGGAATTTTATGCTGGCAGCAGGGGTCTTGATGTTGAGAAACCAACACCTAGATCCCCACGTTACCTCTTTTCCGGAAGGTTCGCCGAATTCACTGTCAATCAGGCACTTAAGTGGTGAGCGGCAGGCCTTCCACAGGATTTAGGACCCCATCACCGGACGTCCCACCCTTGGAGAGTTGCTGGCCAATCAGAGGCCGGAAGCTGCAGCACCACCTCGGAGGCGGTGACTGCTGCTGTAGCAACCTTACACGAGGAGCGTTGCTGGAACCAGGTAGGTCAGGGCGGGGGGTTCTCACGGGGTGGGGGTTGTTGCAGGGGATGGCTTTCAGCAGGACCCCCCCCCTCCCCCCCATTTCCAATGCTATGTGCCTTTGAACAAGGGACCCCACCTACCGCGCCCGCACCCCCCCCACCCCCCGACCCCTGGAGCCGGGAAGTAGCCTGCACCATTTTTTGTGCCATGCTTGTTGCATGGGTAATTGCGGCTATGGTGCAAAGAGGCCCTTAATTGGGGTTTAACTACCAGTTAAGGGCCTCAAATGGCAACGGGAAGGCGGTTCACAGGCCTTCCCACCAGGGACGAAATTTTGGTGGAGGCGGGATGGTGGCAGGAACAGCCCCCCGCCACCACTCCACCCAATTTTATACTCTTCCCGCCTCCAAATCTGCTGCAGGGGAGAGCATAAAATTCCCCCCAATGGCTTTGTTCTTCCAAATATTTAGTTGGAGCAAATTTCTGTTTCCAAATATGAAGTATGCATGGGTGGAGTGCATTATCATGCACAGGTATGATTTCAGGAAGCAGTAGTGTGTCCCTTCAGTATGCTATGTATCAGTTGAGATTTCAAAATAAGCAAAATTGCTGTGTTTTATCCTGGTATATTCATGCAATACGAGGGAAGAAACAAATCTAGCGCTACACCCACAGATGCTACAATTCTTTTTGGTGCTTAAAAGGGTTTGAGATATTACTGAGAAAATATGCTGTAACTAAAATGTTAAATTGCCTACTTTAAGCATTACCGTTCTCACTCTTCGAATGTAGTTTAGCCTCCTCATAAAACTGACTACTCTGATGTCATATAGAGTTTAGCACCAGTCATTTTCGTAGTTTTGTTCAAATTTGTTCCAAATCACATCTCAATTATGAACCAGAGGAGGCACAGATGGCGAGTTGAATAACAAAGGGGTTTAAACAGGCACGTTAACAGTTAAGTCCCAAATGGCACCAGATAAGACAAAGAATCCCTAACTCTTATGTATATGTTATGTATATATTAAGGTCTGCATCTATCAGCAAGTATTCTGGATGTTCCATCTGAATTGTGTTACCATCTTGAAATTTCACCTGCGATAAAGAGTTCAGGAATGAACACAAAGCTTTTTATCCCACTAAATCTGAAATGGATACCAAGGTCCAAAAATACAACCTGTACCAGAGAGACAAAAGTTATTTGCTATGAACAATCTCCAACTGTACCAGTAAATCACTCCTTTGAAATCTTCCCTGCAGTCTTCACAACCATCTATTTGATGAGTTAAAGGCCCCGATTTTGTTGTACAAGTAATGGTGAAGCTTTCAACACTCAGTTTTACTGAAGAGTAAATTAGGGAACAGCATTCAGCGACCACAGAGTAGTTAAACACATATCAGAAAGTTGTCGTTTGAGTTGCCCTGCTCCTCCAGATGCTTCGCTATGTTGGTATCTTGCTGAGAGACTAACCATTGAATTACATGGAAGAGAGGGAGGCTGGGGTACTTACATGATAGATACCCACAAAAGTTGTTGGAAAGGCCAGGACATGTCCATTCCAGTGAAAATATTTTTAATGGCACGATCCAGTGAAGTCCAGACCAATGCTTGATACACCTACAAATTTGGAATTTGGTTCCTCAGTCTTAAGCTAGTCAGTTCTAGGAACAGCAGTAACAATGAGATGGGAAGGTGGTCTTTTCTGGGCCCTTGCTTCTTTCTTGCTTATTTCATTTAAATTGGGGAATTAAACTTCCTCTGGATATAAACAGCTGCCTCAAAAGGCTAGATGTCAACTAATACCCCAAAGATAGTGCATATTTCAATTAAAATAGAATTATCCATTTACTTAAACAGAGCTGACATTCAACTTCACAAATGTGCATTTATAAACACAGGAGACACGAATAAAAGGAAGCCATATTTGACTAAATAAATTACATTATAGGTAACAAAATATTATAAAGAACAATCAAACATAATACAGTGGGACCCCATTTAAAAGAAGACTTTTTAAAAAACCTATTGAGAATCTAAAGGCTTGATATCATCATGGTTGAAACAAAGTATGAAAATATGAGACAAATCAGCTGATGCAATGCTCGAAGAGTACAGCAAGAGGAAAAGACAGATAAGAAATTCCACAGTATAGAGATCTTGAGGGAAAAAAATATTAGATGAGTCTTGCTTTCAAAAAAGCAGTGTATTTTTTGCATGTTGAAAGGAGGAAGAGCATATTTTGAATTTAGAAAGAGAGGGTAAAATTGATAGCAACATGGGGCATAGTAATATTTACACTATTTTGTTATTGCTAATTAAATTTTAGTCAAATATGCCTTCCTTTTACTAACAGGAGCACTGACCACATAAAGACAATAAATCTGTCAGAATGCGATCAGAGGCCAGATAAGAGGAATATCCCAGTAGACAAGTTTTTTTTTCTGTGTTCCATCCAGGATTGAGAGCTGCCAGATACAGAATAGTGCTCAAGTGTTGATTAAACATGGGTTTTTTGGAGTCTGGAATGGAAAAGTGGTATTTGGCCAGAAGGATGAAACCAAGCCTCCTGGAGGCTCCTTTAGCACCAAGATATGGGAGTTCACTGGCTTCCATTTCCTCAAATGCCTCAAATTTAAAATTCTTATTTGAGTGTTTATGTCCCTCCATGGACTCACCCCTCCCTATGACTATAATTTCCTTTGGTCCTAGTGCACCTGAACTCTCCATTCCTGACTCAAGGCCCTTAAACATCCTCCTTCACCCCCTTTTACTCCACCACCAGCAGCTGCTGCCTAGGCCCCACACTCCAGAGTTGCCTCCCTAAACAGTTGCTTCTGCATATCTGCCTCGTTTTCTAAGGCTAAGATTTCTTCAAATCCATCTCTTTAGTCAAGCTTTTGGCCGCCTGCCTTAATCATTCCTTTTTTCTATGTTAAAGGTCCTAAATAAAAGCAACTTATTTTTATCTTGAGAATGTGATAAACACAGTACGAATGTGAATTCCTTCTTCCTTAAATTCAATGAATCCATTCACAACGGTTGTAATTTTAAAGTTACAAGCAGTTTTCTTTGTTTTGAATCTAGCAGGATTGAGCTTTGAATAAACAGAAAGTGTGTGCAGGTAGTGGGAAAGGGAAATCATGATGGATATAGGCATTGCTTTCCCGTATAGTACAACTTCTTTCCTGTCAGCATTTACAGTAATCTTGCAGAGAACATTAGGAATGACCTTGCACCAATGAAAATAATCATTAATAATTACTAAGAGGATGATACTACTGATGCTTGAAAGGATAGGACAGCTTTATCAGTAATTATAAACTTAATCTACTGGCTTAAATTTTAAATGGATAGGGTGCAAAAACTACCTTCCAAATGAATTAATATAGATTAGATTAGATTAGAGATACAGCACTGAAACAGGCCCTTCGGCCCACCGAGTCTGTGCCGAACATCAACCACCCATTTATACTAATCCTACACTAATCCCATATTCCTACCAAACATCCCCACCTGTCCCTATATTTCCCTACCACCTACCTACACTAGTGACAATTTATAATGGCCAATTTACCTATCAACCTGCAAGTCTTTTGGCTTGTGGGAGGAAACCGGAGCACCCGGAGAAAACCCACGCAGACACAGGGAGAACTTGCAAACTCCACACAGGCAGTACCTGGAATCGAACCCGGGTCCCTGGAGCTGTGAGGCTGCGATGCTAACCACTGCGCCACTGTGCCGCCCTTAAATATAATAGCTTAATTTGACAGATAATCAACTAGAAGAAAGGTTTAATCAAAATCATCACATTTTATCAGATATGGTACATTTTTTAAATATTAACTAGATTTGCAGCCTTATATGAATGAAAAATAATTGGAGACAAGTTGAAAACAATATTTACTTATTGAGCTGACCTGCCAAATAGAAGGACACAGTGACTTCATAATGTCACAAGGCATGAATAAATGTAGCTGCTTTCATAGGCTTTACTGCATGGACTGTATCATTTTTTAAGGAACTTCTTGGCACTTTGAAACAGATAGCCCAATCTTCTAAGTAACAGAAATATGTAACATTCCTGGTCTAATTTTTCCATTCCTCTTAAACAGAGAACCCCTAGCTGTGAAGCACAAAGAGAGTCTGTTGGAAGGAACGAAGATGCCCCAAAGTGACATGTATAAGCATGTGGTCTTGCATCAGTCCAAGTTAAGATTTCTCAAAGTCCACAAGGATACGGTTCCTAAAAGATGGGATGACCTGACTGGACTGCAGTCTTCAATCTCTATTCATAGCTATCTAAATAAATATAAACATCACAAGGATAAGTACAGATGTCGGGAGCCATTTGGCCCATCTCATCCTTTCTTGGAAACCCACAGATAATTATCAAGCAGGAAACATGACTCTCTGCCACTTAACTAGTTACAAAACAGCAGTTGATTAAAAAGAACAACTGATGTTTTGTGGGGTTTTTTGGTGAATTAGCTACTTAGTTTGACTTCAGAATGAATTTTCTTAATGACTGCTAATCACTGGTAACAGACTCAAAAATAATATCGGGATGGTATTTGGTGATGTGAAACTTAATATTTCAGTTATTGTAGTCTACTCTTACTTTAAGGTTGCTTACTTTAAATTAGCTGAAGGGTACTGTGGTTTGTGGTTATGTTACTGAATAGTAATCCAGAAGCCTGGACAAAACAAAACATTAAATTTCAACTTTGTTGTGTTACATTGTTTAAATCAAAATGTTGGATAATTCTATTTATTAGCAAACAAAATAACAAAATTATGTATGCCCTGGTATACAGCTAATGGCATTAAATGCAGCATTACCAGATTTTATTGGTCATGTACAATTATTCTATCACTGTCTTATAACTACATCACAAGTAAAGTAACTTGACAAACTGTTCAATCCAAAAGATATGAAAATGCTGGTTTCAGCAAATAAGAGAATTTAGATCAAAAATAAATAAATGGTTTCAAAAAAGATTTAGTCTTTAAAAATCACCAATAAAAATGGTAACTTTAGGAATACTCCATTCAGTGGCACTCAAATCACTAACCTTGAATAATCATCCTTAATATTATGGACTGTGGACTATTTTACAAAAATGTGTTATAATTCACCTCGGGTTGGCTGGTCTCCGTGAAGACGACTTCATTTTGACTTCAATTCGAAGGCAATCCAAACAATGGGGAATAAGGAGAGCCAAGGTTAAATGACAAAACATCACACTTCTGCACCTAGCCCCGGAGATGTAATTAAAGTGGAGCTCCCAATCAGTAGGCCACCCAACCACTGTATGCTGGATTTGAATTTTTTTTAAAAATCATATTATAGGGTTGGTATTTTACTGATGAAGGCAACAATCTTTTCCTGGAACATTCCTTTAATTGCACAAACACAAAGAATCTTGATTTAAGTAAACTCTCAGCAAATATGAAAAAGACAGATTCCTCACTGTAGCATGTACCTTGACTGCAGCAGTGTCCCATTGTCTCCTCGGATTTAATACTTCTGAGACTAGGAGCATGCTCTTTGCTGCAAAAATATTCGCTATATCTAACCACATGCAGTTACTAATGAAAAAGTCTGTTTAATGCATTATAGGTTGCTTCCAACAGAACCCTTAGACGGTACATCCAAAAAATTACTGCATTAAACCACAAATGATCTACTGAAATGTAAATATTCACCAGAACATAAAAAGAATGTTTCATCATGGTCTATCATGGAAAAGCTTTTCAATGCTCCACATACAGCATTCACTTCTATTATTTTTAAGTGTTGAGATAACAACACTCTTTGTTGTCCTAAATAACCTTCCTGAGTTGGCAACTACTAAGTTGCTTGAGATGCTACAGCATTTTGGCTCGAGTAACATCAAAAAACATCTGGTTCCTTTCCAGGTATTTTACTTATAAATCTGCGAGGGGCTCTGTTCCCTGCAGGAATTATAAGCCAGCAAGCTTGCTCTTTACTGCCTGTCAAGCTGACCCTGGCACTTGTAAATCAAGCTCTGGCACACCAGCACCAGGCCCACATTCTGTCACCTTTTCTCAGCCTGCTTGGCCACTGCACTGCTGTGAAGACCACTCTTATCTTGTCATCAGATCATAGCATGTTGAGAAGAGGGATTACAGAGGCATCTGCAAAATTCCCACAATGCAGTGGCTCTTGGAACACTGACAGCTGCATCTGTCATTTCATAATGTCAACTAACCTGACGTTCGTAGGCCTGACACAGCAAAATTGTCCAAAAGGAGTTCCAGCTCTCTCATGCTGCCCCCATATGTCTCTTCCAGGAAAGCCTGCCGCTTTTTTGCCTTGTAGGAAGATAATTAAAATGTTACTATGCTTCTACACATAAGGATCCAATTGTATTTACAGATTAAAACATAACCAAAAATGGAAACATTCAACAGGAGAGACAAGCAAATAAATTATCTAATAGGCATGACCTCACTTGGTTAAAGTAATAAAATAAACACATATGCAGATACATATATAACTAAAAAACAGAAAATCTGTACAGTGTAATCATTAAAAGAGTTAATAATTTATCATGAATGTAGCACAGAAATAGCTCTGTACATTTATCTTTAGTCACAGCAAGTGGAACAGCATGAACATTTAATTTCAACATCAAAAGAATATCTGGAGAAATATTTGCTTCCCCTGGAAGTGAAACAATTAATGCTCCTGCTCTGGTACAATATTTCAAAAGCAGAACAAACTTACTTAAATTTCACCAATAAAATACATAACCTTTATTAAATTAGAACAGGCCATTCTGATGATGATATATGTCAAATTATTTATGGACGTAGCAATCCTGTACTACTCTGCTTGTCTTTTTTTTTTAAATAGCACCCATCATTGTTCAAAAATGTAAATTCCAGAAATCTATACTCATACCAAAATCAGTGCCTAAAATTCAGCCACATTAAAATAAAATGAACTAAATGTAAAATATATACACTGGTTAAACAGTGAAATAAATGAAGCTAGTAAAGACTCTGTACAGCCTTTCCCAATGGAAGCACAGGTGAGCAAGTTGCAGACAGTTCTGTGTCTCCGCTCCAAGAGAAGGTATAGTTATTACTGGGCAGGGTGACCTATGCAAATATTTTCCTCCCACAGCAAGTTATTCTACTTGTTGCTCAAAGAGTCAACAGAAAAACACAATACAGAAGCGTAACTAACAAATTCAATGCTAAAAACAGGCTTGTAACAAGATCCCATAACCACAAAGGCAAAAGCAAGTTAATTCATCATACTATTATGTAGTCATTCTCAACTTTGCAGCAAATTTCTAGCACAAGCTATTAAAAGTTGGAGTGTATCTAAAGCAAAGCTAACCATAATAGTCCTCTTAAACTTAAAAAATAAACCATGGCGAATAAAACGCAATTTAACCAATGTTATCATTGTTTTTTGAAAGAAAAGTTAAAAATTTACATAATCTTACCTCTCATTTAAAATCCTCATTCTTCACCACAATCACCACCTCCATCACCCTGGCAAGTGCCATAAAAATGCTGCCACCGAGCTATCTACGCTGCTTTCCTCCCTCAGCCTCTATACTGAGCAATTTCTCATCCTCAGTGATTTCAACCTCCATATCAATTCATCATGCTCTCTCTCCGAGTTTACTGGCCTCTTATCCTCCCTTAATCGCTGCTTCCATATAAACTCCTCAACCACTGCCTTGACCTTTCCATCTCACATGGCTTTGCTACTCCCATCATATCAATTCCAGATAAGGGCATCTCTGATCACTTCCTTTTATAACTCTCCACCCACAAGCCCCTTACCCTTCTGAACCCCATTTACTTCTGTATCCGCCCCTGGAAGAAACTCACAATCCACATATGAAATTCTAACTGTCTCGCCTTTGGCGCTTCGTTTACCACATTCTGCACAGCTACCAATCTGCTCAACCACACCCTTACCTCCATCCCATTAAAGCCATTACTCTCTCTTGCCCTAGCCATTCCCACTGGTGCGGCTCTCATCTCCTCTCCCTTAAGTCCAGGGATGCGGACTTAAATGGATATGGCAGAAAAGTGGTTTAGCCATTCATTGCAAGGTATGCTTAGTCCTGCTCCCCTTTAATGGCTTTGGTCTTCCAAATATTTAATTCCTAGCTTCACCCCACCACCCCCCCACTTCCTACCAAGTCAACCAAATCTCAAGTATTTACTCACATATCTTTTCACTATATACATTTCCCCCTTTTCCCTGACTGTAATATATTGATTCACCTCTTATGGCTCAGTTTGAAAGAGGACCCACACTCAAAATGTAAACTTGTCCATTTTCTCCACAGCAACTGAGTGACCTGCTGCGTGTTTATAACATTTTCTGTTTTTGTTTCATAAAAGTATGAAACTTATTTTCTGTAGCAAATGACAATGCCTAAACTTACCAGGATTGAAAAAGAACTAGTGCTGGCTAGAAGCTTTGTATGTGGGTGATTAAACTTTTAAAAAACTCCTAAACAGCACTCTAGTGCCAAATTTAAAACCAATTTTTAACCAACAGGGGCTCACTCAAGACTAGCTGAACTTCAGTTCATTTACTATCTTCGTAGGTAGAAACAGATACATATAAACTCAAGTGTCTGCAAGCAATACTACAATGGGCCATCCACTCCCTACGGCATCATTTTTTTCCAGTACTTATAATAAATGTAGCCATTATAACCTTGCAAGTAAACAAGCTTAATGTACCAAAAACTCTGGATACTGTACAGCTCCATATTCTCCAAAGTTTCTTACTTTTGTTCGTTCATCCTGAAGATTTTCTAAACTTTCCTCCTGGCCTTGAAGCCGTTTTGAAAGGTCAGCAATCATATTGTTCTTTTCTTCAACCTCTGCTGTCAACTGTGTTTTTGTTATAGTACATTCCTTTTGTAATCTTAAGAAAATGGCAGGTTAAGTTGTTAATATTTGTACATTTAAAGCCAAATAAAGCAAACTTATAAAAATTGTACTTCCATAATTTAACAGGTTATCCTTAATTGTTAACTTGTGTAATTTAGCAATGAAATCACTTATTTCCAACACTATCCTCAAAACATAATCCAAAGTATGAGCATTCTGCAAATTATGGGATATAATCATTTATATAAAATCTTACCTCTGTAACTGACTAGTAGTTTCTACAGCTTTTGCTTTCTCCCTTTCATACGAGAGTTCTACATCTCTGAATTGTTGCTTGATCAGGTCCAAATTTAATGCTGCATCTACATGGCTTGACTTTTCCACTTGCAACATGTTTTCGAGGTCACGGATACGCAACTATACAAGAAAAAAAAAATCAAAAAATTGGCCCAACCAAAAATCAGCAGCAAAAAATATTTTGATCAAATCTCAGAAATTCTAGTTTGTGATCACTTATTTCAGGTGTGTATACCATCAAAACATAATCCAAAGAAACAGAGCATTCTGCACATTATGGGTATAATCAATCATTTATATAAACTCTTACCTCTCTAAGTGACAACATAAATTTTTTTAACTTTCAATGACTTTATGATGGATGAATATTTACTGCATATGTAAAAGAGACACAGGGGCTGAAACTGTTCTACGCCAGCAGCACGAAACAGGCTCATAGTGAATCGGCAGCCGGTTTTCCACTGCGTCCAATCTTCTTTCCACTGACAATCACAGACCAATAATTCAAGTTCTTTTTGGAGACTTGTTTCCTAGCCTCACTTGGTTTGAAATTAAAAATCTTGGCAATATTTTCTAAATCAATGGAAAATAAAAACTGGCGAGGTGAAAAATTGGCTGCTGATTCACTATAAGACCATTTTGCACTGCTAATGCAGACCAATTTTACTCCCATGCATTTTATAATTTATACCTTTCAAAAAATTGCTTGAGAATAAATTATGTCATGATAAATTAAATACAAATTAGCTTTTATAGTAGCAAAGGTTCTAAGATTTGGCTGTGGCTTGTTTTACAACCTAAAATTATTTCTACCAAACATTTCAATAGACACAAATCATCTATGAACAGCTGACTACTGTCACTAACACTAAAATATGCAGACTGTTATTTTTGGATGAAATATTCTTGTGATTTTCGGGATGGTTTTGCAATTTTTCGTCCAGTAAATATGTGATCTAATGTTAGGTATAACACTGATCAAACGTGGCGGAGATCTTTCTATTCAACATACCACAACATTGGTAATATAGATCAAGAGTCATCTTTATAAACCAGAAAACTGACAATTAAGCAATAGGTGATTTGAACTCTGTTGTATCCTTGAAATTAAGATTTAAAGTCCGCGTGCCAACATTCCATTATGTACAGCAGTGTAGTCCAATAGAAATTTCTGACTGTCCACAGTGGTGGCTATGGTGATACATGCATGAATTTTAGTATGAAATGCCTAACAGACAATACAGGTAAATATATTTCACATATGCACATTTACTACTCAATGTCTAATGTTACAACCAAGTCTCCAAAGTCAACAGACTGCACAGGACCCTAACGTATTCCCACCTAGTAAGGACAACTTATCAAATTTGAAGGGTCACCATAATAGATTACAGTGGAGGCAGTAATCTGTACCAGAGATTTTTGTCTTGTAAACACTCCAATATATCGCTCTTCTTTGACAGCAGATATGATTAAAAGCAGCTTCATTAAAACCAATGTTCTGAGGTCTACAGTGTAGCAGTGTGATCCTTGTGAAGGTACATACCCAAATATGTGATGCTCCAAAACCAAATGAATGACTGTGGTGTACATGGAACTACATTTTTCCTGAACATTTTTGATCTAAAATGGGGCCTATATATACTTGTATTAACTTTCACTTTCAAATATCTATACTAAACACTCAAAAGTAGTTTGTGAAATTAATTTTGTTTTGATGAAACAATAAGAATTTTTTTTAAATGAAAAATAAGTTTTGTACCTGCTGCATAAAAAATTGACTATTTTCTCCTGTATTTTAAACAATGAATAAAGGATAGTTTAGCTTTACCTGAATAATTTCAGAGTTAAATTTTGATTCCAGGTGTGCAGCTCTTTCTGCCTCAATGTTTTCTTCCAATGTCTTCACTCTTTGTTGCAATACCTAAAAAAACAAGCAATTGTCAGATTTATTAACTCAGGGGTTGCAGACAATTAAAGTTCATAGATAATTCTACTCTTTTTCTTCTTTTAACTGTAACATTGAATTCTGAAGTGTTTGTCTTGGGTCAGCCTAGCTACTGGTGTGTTAGACATATTGGCCTGAAATACTGAAGGTTTTATGCCTGCAGCCTTAACCTCAGTAGCACACTAATAGAACCCCCAGGGAAACAGTGCAAATATATAATTTAATCCCTTTCCACCATTTCCCTGGAGGTACCTCCAGTGTCCCACTGGAATTATGGTAGAAGACTGGGAGAACCCCCTCCCCCACAGAATTTCCATGCCATAATCTTTAATACAGAGTCTGCAATATTGCCATACAATTTTATCCAAGAAAACTCAATTGTGTAAACAACAAACTTTTAAAAATTCTTTCATGGGATGTGCCCATCTCTAATTGGCCTTGACAACTGAGTGGCTTGTTCGGCCACTTCAGAGTGCAGTTACGAGTCACAGAATCACAGAATTGTTACAGTGCAGAAGGAGGCCATTCAGCCCATCGTGTCAGCACTGGCTCTCCGAAAGAGCAATTCACTCAGTTCCATTCCCCTCCCTTTTCCCCATAACCCTGAACATTGCTCCTTTTGATATAACTGCCTAATTCCCTTTTGAATGCTTCAATTGAACCTGCCTCCACCACACTCAGACAGCGCATTCCAGACCTTAACCACTCGCTGCATGAAAAAGTTTTTCCTCATGTCACTTTTGCTTCTCTCACCAAATACTTTAAATGTGCCCTCTCATTCTCAATCCTTTCACGAGTGGGAACAGTTTCTCTCCAACTACTCTGTCCAGACCCCTCATGATTTTGAATACCTCTATCAAATCACCTCTTAGCCTTCTCTTCTCCAAGGAAAACCATCCTACCTTCTCCAATCTATCTTCATAACTGAAATTCCTCATCCCTGGAATCATTCTTGTGAATCTTTTCTGTACTCTCTCCAATGCCCTCATATCTTTCCTAAAGTGCGGCGCTCAGAGTCAACCACATTGCTGTGGGTCTGGAGTCACATGTAGGCCAAATCAGGTAAGTACGGCAGATTTCCTTCCCTAAAGGACATCAGTGAACCAGATGGGTTTTTCCCAACAATCAATGATAGTTTCACAGCACTGAGACTAGCTGTTAATTTTTATTAATTAATTAAATTCAAATTTCATCAGCCTGGGCCTCTGGATTACTAGTTCAGTGACGTTACAACTATGTCACCGCTTCCCCCTAAGAAACATGAGACTTACAGCAATAATTAATATTTGAATCAGGAAAATGAAAGAAAAACATGTATGCAAATCTTAGCACCTACTTTTTTTTGATGAGTCAAGATTTAGTGGATTGCTCTATTTCATAAAGTACAGTGTTTGTGCCAAACAAGTGAATTACATCCCATAATAGAATGTATGCATGGCAGGGAGGAGAGGTAATGCAGTGTGGTGACAAAGCTTTCAGCGTATGGACAGCAATGGTTCAAGAAGGTAACTCACCACCATCCTCTTAAGTGCAACCAGAATGGACAGTAAATGCCAGCCTCGACACCAATGCCCACATCCAGAGACTGATTTATAAACAGGCTTTTGCTAATAAAATCAATCGGCATCACAATGCTGTTTGTGGGAGCTTGCGGTGCACGAATTTACTGCCACGCTTCCTACATTATAATAGTGACTACACTTCAAAAGTACTTCATTCGCTGTGAAGCACTTGGAGACATATATTGTGGTCGTGAAAAGCGCGATCAAAATGCATGTTTTTTTTAATCAATGTAACAAGTTGTATTTCTCCACAATATAGCATTGCATGTTTCGAAATAATCAGAGATTAGTTCTGAAGCAAAAATAAGCCTGATAGCAGATTTCCTTTCCAAGACTTGAGCACATTAAAATAAACGGACACTCAAAAATAGTACAGAGGGAATTCTCTATTATTAGAGGTGCTATCACCAATTGCCACTTCCAGTAATTCAGAAGGGTGGTAAAAATTCCATGTCACTATTCAAAAGAGTTTTTTGATATATAAACAGAAAATGCTGGAAATACTCAGCAGGTTATGCAGCATCTGTGGAGAGAGAAACAGAATTAACAGGCTGGATTTTGTGCCCACGGCATGGGTCCCAGCATCGGGCCAAAATGGCGGGGGAATCCTGCCTTGGCCAGCTGGAGCCCCCCCTCTCCCCCGGCATCAGGCCAATTAATAGCCTGGCACGGGATCCCCGTCCGTTTATAAATGGGGATCCCGCCTCCAAGTGCTGCCAGACAATCAGAGGACCGGTAGTTCAGCAGTGCCATCAGGAGCAGGGGTCACTGCTCGTACTGCATCAAGCCTTGGAGCCAGGCCCAGCGCTGGAGCCCGGACCCAAAGTAAGTGAGGAAGGGTCGTCGGGGCCAGTCTGACAGGCCCCAGCAATGGCAGGGGGCTGCGGCGGAGGGGGGGTGATGGGCATTAAGTGAGGGGGCAGAGGGAGGTTCAGGGAGTTGCAGGTTTTCTCCGCAGGGGCCCTCTGTGGGCCACAGATTGCCGACGGAGGAGACCCCCCCCCTCCCCCGAAAGCCCACAGGGAGGTCACTTGTTTTACTGGGAAACCTCTCCACGTGGCGGAGGCTTCCCCCGCTCCCCACCCCTGGACAAATTCCAGCAGTAGCAGGGAGGCCCTTAAGTGTCTGTTAACAGGCCACTTACGGGCCTCAAATGACCTTTGGGAGGGAAGACTGTTGTCGGCCTATCCCACCCTCAACCAAATTGTGTTGCAACAGGGAGGCAATGGGCCCTCCGACCCAGACACAATTCTATGTGCCCCCCGCCTCCAAAACCCTCTGAGGGGGCCCTTAAAATTCAGCCCAATGTTTCAGGTCAGTAACCTTACATCAGAACTGGACAAAGTTCAAAGTGTAACAGATTTTAAGCAAGTACAGTGGCAGATAAATGGGGGAGAAAGACCGAAAGGAAGGTCTATGATAATTTTTTTTTAATTCATTCATGGGATGTGGGCGACGCTGGCCAGGCCAGCATTTATTGTCCATCCCTAATTGCCATTGAGAAGGTGGTGGTGAGCTGCCTTCTTGAACCACTGCAGTCTATTTGGGGTAGGTATACCCACAGTGCTGTTAGGAAGGGAGTTCCAGGATTTTGACCCAGCGACAGTGAAGGAACGGCGATATAGTTCCAAGTCAGGATGGTGTGTGACTTGGAGGGGAACTTGCAGGTTCCCATGTATTTGCTGCCCTTGTCCTTCTAGTTGGTAGAGGTCGCAGGTTTGGAAGGTGCTGTCTAAGGAGCCTTGGTGCATTTCTGCAGTGCATCTTGTAGATGGTACACACTGCTGCCACTGTGCGTCGGTGGTGGAGGGAGTGAATGTTTGTAGATGGGGTGCCAATCAAACAGGCTGCTTTGTCCTGGATGGTGTCGAGCTTCTTGAGTGTTGTTGGAGCTGCACCCAACCAGGCAAGTGGAGAGCATTCCATCACACTCCTGATTTGTGCCTTGTAGATGGTGGACAGGCTTTGGGGAGTCAGGAGGTGAGTTACTCGCCTCAGGATTCCGAGCCTCTGACCTGCTCTTGTCGCCACGGTATTTATATGGCTACTCCAGTTCAGTTTCTGGTCAATGGTAGCCCCTAGGATGTTGATAGTGGGGGATTCAGCGATGGTAATGCTGTTGAATGTCATGGGGAGATGGTTAGATTCTCTCTTGTTAGAGATGGTCACTGCCTGGCACTTGTGTGGCGCGAATGTTACTTGCCACTTATCAGCCCAAGCCTGGATATTGTTCAGGTCTTGCTGCATTTCTACACAGACTGCTTCAGTATCTGAGGAGTCACGAATGGTGCTGAACATAGTGCAATCATCCGCGAACATCCCCACTTCTGACCTTATGATTGAAGGAAGGTCATTGATGAAGCAGCTGAAGATGGTTGGGCCCAGGACACTACCCTGAGGAACTCCTGCAGAGATGTCCTGGAGCTCAGATGATTGACCTCCAACAACCACAACCATCTTCCTTTGCGCTAGGTATGACTCCAGCCAGCGGAGGGTTTTCCCCCTGATTCCCATTGACCTCAGTTTTGCTAGGGCTCCTTGATGCCATACTCGGTCAAATGCTGCCTTGATGTCAAGGGCAGTCACTCTCACCTCACCTCTGGAGTTCAGCCCTTTTGTCCATGTTTGAACCAAGGCTGTGATGAGGTCAGGAGCTGTGATCCTGGCGGAACCCAAACTGAGCATCACTGAGCAGGTTATTGCTAAGCAAGTGCCGCTTGATGGCACTGTTGATGACACCTTCCATCACTTTACTGATGATAGAGAGTAGGCTAATGGGGCGGTAACTGGCCGGGTTGGATTTGTCCTGCTTTTTGTGTACAGGACATACCTGGGCAATTTTGCACATTGCAGGGTAGATGCCAGTGTTGTAGCTGTACTGGAACAGCTTGGCTAGGGGCGCGGCAAGTTCTGGAGCACAGGTCTTCAGTACTGTTGCCGGAATATTGTCAGGGCCCGTAGCTTTTGCAGTATCCAGTGCCTTCAGTCGTTTCGTGATATCACACGGAGTGAATCGAACTGGCTGAAGTCTGGCATCTGTGATGCTGGGGACTTCAGGAGGAGGCCGAGATGGGTCATCAACTCGGCACTTCTGGCTGAAGATTGTTGCAAATGCTTCAGCCTTATCTTTCGCACTGATGTGCTGGGCTCCCCCATCATTGAGGATGGGGATATTTGTGGAGCCACCTCCTCCAGTTAGTTGTTTAATTGTCCACCACCATTCACGGCTGGATGTAGCAGGACTGCAGAGCTTAGATCTGATCTGTTGGTATGGGATCGCTTAGCTCTGTCTATCGCATGCTGCTTATGCAGTTTAGCACGCAGATAGTCCTGTGTTGTAGCTTCACCAGGTTGACACCTCATTTTGAGGTATGCCTGGTGCTGCTCCTGGCATGCCCTCCTGCACTCTTCATTGAACCAGGGTTGGTCTCCTGGCTTGATGGTAATGGTAGAGTGGGGGATATGCCGGGCAATGAGGTTACAGATTGTGGTTGAGTACAATTCTGCTGCTGCTGCTGATGGCCCACAATGCCCCATGGATGCCCAGTTTTGCATTGCTCGATCTGTTCGAAATCTATCCCATTTAGCATGGTGATAGTGCCACACAACACGATGGACAGTATCCTCAATGTAAAAGCGGGACTTAGTCTCCACAAGGACTGTGCGGTGGTCACTCCTACAAATAGTCATGGACAGAAGCATCTGCAGCAGGCAGATTGGTGAGGACGAGGTCAAGCGTGTTTTTCCCTCGTGTTGGTTCCCCCACCACCTGCCGCAGACCCAGTCTAGCAGCTATGTCCTTTAGGACTCGGCCAACTCGGTCAGTGGTGGTGCTACCGAGCCACTCTTGGTGATGGACATTGAAGTCCCCCACCCAGAGTACATTTTGTGCCCTTGCCACCCTCAGTGCTTCCTCCAAGAGGTGTTCAACATGGTGGAGTACTGAGTCATCAGCTGAGGGAGGGCAGTAGGTGGTAATCAGTAGGAGGTTACCTTGCCCATGTTTGACCTGATGCCATGAGACTTCATGGGGTCCGGAGACGATGTTGAGGACTCCAAGGGCAACTCCCTCCCTTCTGTATACCACTGTGCCTCCATCTCTGCTGGGTCTGTCCTGCCGGTGGGACAGGACGTACCCGGGGATAGTGATTGCAGTGTCTGGGACATTGTCTGTCAGGAATGATTCCGTGAGTATGACTATGTCAGGCTGTTGCTTGACTCGTCTGTGGGACAGCTCTCCCAACTTTGGCACAAGCCCCCAGATGTTAGTAAGGAGGACTTTGCAGGGTCGACAGGGCTGGGTTTGCCGTTGTCGGTGCCGAGGTCGATGCCGGGTGGTCCGTCCGGTTTCATTCCTCTTTATTGACTTTGTAAGGGTTAGATACAACTGAGTGGCTTGCTAGGCCATTTCAGAGGGCATGTAAGAGTTAACCACATTGCTGTGGGTCTGGAGTCACATGTAAGCCAGACCAGGTAAGGACAACAGTTTTTACAACAATCGACAATGGTTTCATGGCCATCATTAGACTAGCTTTTAATTCCAGATTTATTAATTGAATTCAAATTCCACCTTCTGCTGTGGTGGGATTTGAACCCATGTCCCCAGAGAAATACCCTGGGTCTCTGGGTTACTAGTCCAGTGACAATACCACTACGCCACTGCCTCCCCGTAAGCTGGAAGACAGGAGATTAAACACAAACACAAGAAGGGAAACAGAACACAATGAAGGTGGACGAGATAACAGAGACAAACTGAAATCCCGTAAGAGAGAAGGGTGGAACTTTTCCCAGGAATGCCCACCGTGCGAATGTTCTGTTCTCCTCTCCGACAGGATTTCCGTTTGTCTCTCTTACCTTGCCCACTTTAATTGCTTTCTGTTCCTCCTCTTGTATTTGTATTTAATAACTCTTGGCTTCCAGCTATCACATTTCTTCCAATTTATTTTTGCCTGCTCCCCTCTTTCCCAGCACCTGTACTTGATTAAAACCTGTTATATCTATAACATTTTCCAGTTCTAAAGGATCACAGATCTGAAATGTTAACACTGTTTCTCTTTCCACACATGCTGCCTGACCTACTGAGTGTTTCCAGCACTTTGCTCAAATTTCAGCTTTCCAGCATCTTCAGTATTTTGCATTGAGTTTTTTTTTTACATCCTGGTGAACACTGCTCCCTCAGTCACACAACTAAACAGATTGACTAGTTATTTGTCCAATTATTGCTTGTGGGATCGTGCTGTGCACACGTTTGCTGCTGTGTTTGCCTTTAAGGAAAAACAGTCACTCCATTCAAAATAATTGAGAAATGTGAAGTGCTGTTTAAGTACAAGATTTTTTCTTTTTAAAGTGCTGTGATTGAGATTTATTGATAGTTTCTCATTTACCATGATCTTTCGACAAGTTAGTAGGGATACTACTCTGCAGAGGAATGAGTTTGTACCGAAGATGGGATCAAAGTTTTGCAGTTATGGCAGATTGGGTTCATTGTGAGCAAGTGTGAGCGCATCCACTTTGCATCCGAGAAAAGTAAATCACTAAAAACTAGTGCACAGGTACAGAAATATTCAGAAAAGGTTAATGGAATGCTGGCCTTCATTTCCAAGGGTTTTTTTAAATTTAAAAGGAGGGCATTAGTGAAGTAGATGGGACTAGAAGTTGTATAGGGTCATAGATAAAATGACTGGGCAAAACTGTGGCAGATCGAGTGCAATGTGGGATAGTATGAGTTAATCCACTTTGGACCCAAGATAGACAAATCAGAATATTTTCTTATTGCTGGCAGACTAGAAACTGTGGAGGAGAAAAGGGATTTGGGTGTCCAGGTACACAAGTCACTAAAAGCTAATGCTAGTACGAAAAGGCTTATATAATGTTTCCTTTATCTCAAAGGAGTTGACATGCAAATGGGAGGAAGTCATGCTTTAGTTGTACACAGCCTTGGCTTTACCCCGGCCCCATCTGGAATACTGCATTCAGTTTTGGGCGCCAACCTGAGGAAAGATATATCAGCTCTGAAGGGATGCAGTGCATGTTGTATGAATGCAGCTTGCATTCCCTTAAGTTCATTAGGTTAAGTACTGATCTACTCTAGGTGTTTAAAATAATTGTGTAGAAACAGAGAAACTATTTCCTCTGCTGGGGGAAACCAGATCAAGGGACATAATCTTAAATTTAGAGCTCGGCCATTCAGAAATGAAATGAGAAAGCACTGGAGCTGGAAGCAGAGGCTCAAAAAAGCAGTTAATGACCACAAGTAATGCAATGCAAGCTCTGGAAGCTTGTTTCGGATACAGGGGTTAACACAACTCTGTCGCTGCCTCCTTGGTGAAGAGTAGGCTTCTTATGCAATGCCTCAGAGAAGTACATGTATGTAAACTCTGGGAAGGTAAGGCTTTCTGTGAGCTCTCCTCTTGCCCACGATACCCCTTCCTATTGCCGCAGCTCCTCCCCCTCCTCCAGCCAGAACAGAATTCCTAGCAGGTTCCCCATGATAGCAAAAGTGGTTTTCCAGAAGCCCCTTCCCCATTGTCAATGGTATAGAAGCAGTACCAGAAGCTGCAAAAAAGGTTTCAGTAAATGTTTCACAAACCAAAAGTTTGCAAAAGCTTTCCAGTGGTTGACCCAAGAACAGCTTAGGATTCCTTTAAGTATTGCTGGAAATTGCGTTCTCTTGACTTGTGCCTCCCACGGTTTATGGGCAAGTTACAGAAATGTAAATAGCAAAGTAGATGGCAACTAAAATGGCAGTTAGATCCTGAAACCAGCAAAGGACTCCAATATGTGAATGCTTATTAGGCTCCTGCTGTTTTAGGTGGGAGCTCTGACTGCCTATTTAGAGGCCCGCTTGGAAATCACATGAAAACCTCTGGTGGAATTTCAATGAAAACTTTTTCATTTAATTTTCATGCTTCCCTGTTCATGGCAAAAGGGCAGGAGGCAAATAAAAATCATCCTCTTTATATCATTCTTCAAATAAACTTCCTCCTCTCATAATCTACAACAGATCTCACACAAGAGAAAGCACTAAAGAAAGATGTTGTGCTGACATGGCAGTCAGTAATAGAATACAATGTTTTTCATTTGACAAAACCTGGTGGGAATGTGAGTTGTGAGCAGGATGCAAAGAGGCTTCAAGGGATTTGGACAGGCTGAGCATGGCAGATGGAATATAGTGTGGATAAGTGTGAGCTTATCCACTTTGGTAGGAGGAATGGAAGTGCAGAGTATTTCTTAAATGGTGAAAGATTGGAAAGTGCTGATGTCCAAAGGGACTTCGGTGTCCTTGTTCAAAAGCCACTGAAAGCTAGCATGCAAGAGCAGCAAGCAATTAGGAAGGGAAACGGTATGTTAGCCTTTATCACAAGAGGAATTGAGTAAAGAAGCAAAGAAGTCTTGCTTCAATTGTATAGAGCATTGGTGAGGCCACACCTGGAGTATTGTGTACAGTTCTGGTCCCCTTGCCTGAGGAAGGATATACTCGCCGTAGAGGGAGTGCAGCGGAGGTTAATCCGACTGATTCCTGGAATGGTAGGATTGTCCTATGAGGAGAGATTGAGGAGACTGGGCCTGTATTCACCAGAGTTTAGAAGAATGTGAGGTGTTCTCATAGAAACTTACCAAATTCTTAAAGGAATAACAGAGTGGATGCAGAAAGGATGTTTCCCCTGGCTGTGGGGTCTAGAACCAGGGGACACAATCTCAGAATAAAGGGCAAGCCATTTAAGACTGAGATGAGAAGGAACTTCTTCACTCAGAGGGTGATGAATCTTTGGAATTCTCTGCCCCAGAGGGTGGTGGAAACTCAGTCACTGAGTAATTTCAAGACTGAGATCGATAGATTTCTAGTTGCTAATGACATCAAGGCATTATGGAGATAGTGCAGGAATGTGGCGTTGAGGTAGACGATCAGCCATGATCCAGAATGGAAGAGCAGGCTTGAAGGTTTGAGTGGCCTATTCCTGCTCCTATGTTCCTATTGACACTGAGCTTACAGCTGACCATAAAATTACTTGGGTAAGAAAACTTACAAAAAAATCTTCAAAGTTTATGTCAAGAACTTTTCAGCAGGTTTTGTTACTGGATTTTACACTTCAGAGTACATTTGCAACATTACTGTGGGGGTGTGGGAGGTGTTACGACCAAGGCAGGATGAGTGCATTGCCTTGCTCTAGTTGCATTTCTCCACAGGTCACAACATATATTTAAATGTGTACCCAGCTACTGCTGCAGCCAATTACATACTCTTATCTATTTAGTTTCAGAATAAAATCGACCAACCAGGTTTCTTTAATAAACAAAATTATTAATTTATTATAAAACAAGACTTAATCAATAAAGATGCAAAGCTTTAATACATAGTTTGAAATAGGACAGTAAATATATATCTATTTCCCTTCTAAATACCCAACACATACACACACAGGTTAAAGGAAAAATAAAGATGCTTTGGCCAAAGTACTTGTTAATTCTTGAAGAAAAAGGATAAGAAATGTTATGTTCCAGATGGCGTACAGTCTGGCGTTCGAGTACATGTAGACGGATGTTACGACCAAGTGAGAAGGGGTCTAGGTGTTCCCTCTCAGCCTTCGCCTGTTTTAACCGTAACAGGGTTTAATTTTAAAATACTGTTTTTAGCTCCCCCTCTGTGAATCCTTGTTCATTGCTCCAATTGTAAGGCAAAGAAATCAGACAGGTTTTCTTAGATTTAAATAAGAAAGGTGGGAGTTTATTAATCTTAAACTCTAATCCAGTTAATGACTACGAATATGCAATGCGAACACGCTAGCATGCATATGCGATAAACACACATGCAGATAGCGACAGAAAAAGTAGAAAAGAATAAAGGGGAAATGTTTGAGGCAACGGCTGGGTTATAATTGCAGTCCTTTGAGTTCAATGTGGAGTCTTTGGTTGCCGGTAAGTCCTGCTGTTCACTGGGGCCCAGTTCACACTTCAACTTGTTTCAATGTCGGAGTCTTTTCTCTCCTGAAGTTTACATGTCTTCTGTGGGTCCGGTGGCTTGGGAGAAAGCGAGAGACAGACAGCCAGGAGAGAGGCTTCCTTGTTCCAGCTTCAGTTGCAAACACTAGTCTGAATTCAAACTGTCCTGTGTCTCATTCAAAAACCTGGACCAGCCAGTTAGTCATGTGACCAGCTGGTTTAACCAGTCCTGTTCTTGTGGATTGTATCATCTTAGCAGTCCCTCGAATGTGCTTCCTCACACCTTCAATGTCTGGTGATCAAAATCCATCTGAGTTCATTGGCCCAGGGAGTAGTTCTTTGTCTCCACAAGCGCCGTCTCTTATTATGCAAACGTCCTCCAGTCCAGTGATCTCTTTAACAAGTAATTTCTTCACTCCAGCATCCACTTAAAATCAATGTTCATATGATGAAATTAATATGCCTCATTCTTGGCAGGTGGGGGCCTGCATGACAAAGGTCACTGGGATCTTTTCAGAAGCAGTTTGTTCAAGACATGTCGAGAAGTCTTCCAAAAGCTTCTCAGGAGAAATGCGGCATCAGGTGTTACAGCTATCACACACTGGATTTGTTTTCAGCAGGCTACAAACCCAACTGACTCAAAACAGTATTCAAAATGACCAACTCTTGACCACCATAAATCATGACATGTCACTTCTCTTGTAAACAACTCATAGTCAGAAGGCACCTGTTGTTTACTTAGCTGAAGACATGTAACATCCAGAAAATGTTGTTTTTAAACAGAGTTCTTCCAGTGACCCTTTAAAAAAAAGTCCAGCATCTGTGAAATCACTTCAGTCTTCCAATGAACCAAACCACAATTCTAAAACATGAGACCTCAAAAAATGTTTTCAAATGGAAGCATTTTCATAACAGAGTGAATTTGACTCTTTACTGCGTGGTGCTCTTAATAGCGTCAGACAAGTACACCACATCGTTCCATTCCAAGCCTCTCAAATGGACAAACATAATTGTGATTTTTCCTAGAATAGGTAACTTCAATAAGAAATGTACCTCAAAGATAATTAACAATCTGGTTTCATCAATCAGTTGTGAACCACTAAAGGTACTGCTGTTTAAAGCACAAGTTTGAACGTTAAGAGCATAGGTCTGAGATAGCCACTTACATCCAGCTCCTTTTTTAGTCGCTCCTCTCGTTCAGTGCTATACTGAAGTTCATTTTCCTGCCGTCGCAGAGTCTCCATGAGATTGTTGCGTTCAACTTCCAGTTCCTGTAATCGCTTTTCCAGCCCAACAAACGTTTGTTCCTGGTCCTTTATGAAAAACAAGATCAATGACACTCAGCAGTTTAAATAGCAATTTTCAGTAACTGATTAGAGATTTTTTTCCAAAGTTCAAATCAAAAATTGAGGTAAAAAGAACAAGTATTATTTTTGGATTTTAGACTTCTATGTTAATGTATTTATCATGGTCACTCAATCATTACCATTAAATACGTTCATGATGACTCCAGTGCAGCTCTCACATTATTTTTGAAAAACATGCCTTTAGATCAACATTTAGAAGGTTCTCAGATTCAACGTAAAAAAAGGCTCACAATTCACAATCTGTTTATTTTTTTGACCGTGTGTACAAATGGCAGCCAAAAATACAGACGAAAATGAAAACCAGGAAGATGAGCATGGAAGAGATGCTGCATGCAATTTATTGGTCATTTGATATGTAATGTATTGTTCATTTGAGGCCACTGTACATGCTTGGAGTAGCATGCACAGTGTGCCAATAGAGGGCATCAACAATAAAAGTTCAGATTACAGCAGCAATCCAGAGGGTGCTGCCGTGTGTTTCTTCCAGAGAACTACAATAGCAGATCTTACACTGTAGCTGTAGTAAGGATAACAAGAGGAAGTAAACTGAGAGTGGAGAGCAGAATAGAGGTGTCAGCTGTTACGATCAGGTGAGAAAGGTGTCTAGGGGTCCCTTTTAGCCTTCACCTGGTCTTATTGTAACAGGGTTTTAATTTTTAAACACACCATGTTTTGAGCTCCCCCTTGGTGAATCCTTGTGTTCACTGCTTTCCAATTATAAGGCAAAGAAATGAGCACAACCAGGTTTTCTCAGGTTTAAAAAGAAAAGTGAAATTTATTAGAACTTAAACCCTAATTTGGTTAACGCCTACGGATACACGCCGCGCCCCAAGCTGGCATGCATACGCAATACGCACATGCTAACAGAGACAGAAAAGAGAAAAATAGTGGAATGGTTTGAGGCAATCTTTGAAGAGGGTTTTTTTTTTAAACTGTGCTTCAAGATCGCTGTATAGTCCTTGACTGTAGGCAGTCTTGCTTTTCATTGGGGCACAGTATTCTTCTTAAACCTTGTTCATTGTAGGACACTTCTCTCTCTTGGGGTTCATGCGTCTTAAATGGTTTCCAAAGCTGGTGAGAGCAAGTTGAGAGAAGACAGGAGGGAAGTCTTTTCAGTCCAGGAGCAAGCAGCTTTCTGAGTTTTAAAACTCTGTGGCAAGTTCAAATTCAAAATGCTCCAACTGCCAGTTAGTCATGCAACTAAACTGGTCTGACCAGGTCTTCTGTGTATTGGGGAAGCAGGGACTGGTTCCTTTGTTCCAACACTGTCTCCTAGTATGCAAAAAAGGTCTTTCTGGTGAGGGGCCTGGCAATTCCTTATGATAGGTCCTCTTTTCTTCCCCGCAAAAATTTTAAGTTTTAATGTTCATGTGGCAAAATAATGTGTGCCTCATTCTTGGCAGGTGAGGGCCTGTATGACACCTCCACATCCAGGGAAATGAAATGTGATTTGAAAAAAAAGGCGCATTTCATTACAAGGTTTGAGAGAAATGTGACACAGAAAGAAAAATCAAGCATTTCTCTCATTTATTTCCATTCATTCATCAATCTTAAAGCCTATTAAAATTGTCTTTTCTGGGTGCCAGTGCTGCTTTAATCCACCCTTTTTGGCATCCCAGTAACCATGTGGTTCTTTGGGGAAGCTTTTCTTCAGTTTGCCCATTGTCATGACAGCCGAGGGGTTCTATTCCTGTTGAGGTATTGTTTTTTTTTCAGGACAGTCAGTAGTGGGCGGGTCTATCCAGAACTCTCAGTGTTTTGCTGAGTCATGCAAAGACTTTTGCCTTCAGGGGATGGGTGGTTCCCTTTTCCTCTGACTGTGGCAGAGGATTCTGTGTTAATCTCCCCTTTGTTCTCTGGGACATTCTTGCCTACAGGTATTTGTGCAGACTTGACTACACTCACCTGTGGCACTTCGACTAGGTGAGGCATCACCCTCACGGTTTCTGTGCCCCCTAGAGGTCTCTCTGTTTCTGCAGGTTCCTGTAAATGCTGTTAGCAACTTTGGTGGGGGGCTTTTAGAGGCTGTATTTACATAGGAAGATGTGGGATCTAACTTTTCACATTTTTCGGGGTTGGCTGACCGGACAGTAGGTGTTCTCATCCAGGATTCCTCCCAGACTTCCTTTAACCTGCCCCCTTGGTCACTTTTTCCCTTCTCTTTCTAAACTATTGCCAGCCGTGTGCCTGCCTGTCCCCTTTTGTTCTCAGCGGGGGTCCCTTACAGTCACCAGCCCTCTGCTGGATGGTCCTCCTAACACCGGTACAGGATTTAGGGGTGTCGGTTTCACTCTAGTTGGTGTTTCCCTTCAACCTGGCACATCTGGCAACGCCTACAGTACTCCACCACATCTTTGTGGAGTTTTGGCCAGTCAAACTGCTGTCTTATGCGTGCTTTGGCCTTTCGTATACCAGCATGTACAGCCACTATAGTCTCGTGGGCCCTTCTTAATATTTCTCCCCGGTACCTCTGTGGCACCACTAACTGGTGAACTACTGTCCACTCCTGGTTCTCAAGTCTGGCAGGAGAACTCCATTTCCTCATCAGTACCTCATTCTTTAAATAGTAGCAGTCAGGGACTCCCTCTGCTTCACTTTCAGATTGGACAGCCTATGCTAACTCTTGCAATATTGGGTTGGCTCGCTGAGCCTCAGCTAGGGAAAATTTATTTAATTCATTCCCCGGGACTCCGAACTTTCCAAAGAAAGTCGCAGACAGGCAGACCTCATGGTCATTTGCCAGCAGTGCCAATGCAGTCTTCTTTGGGAGAGCTGGTTTGATCATGGCCTGATCCATTACACATTTAGGGAAACTGCAGGGAAGCGTCTCCTGCCATGGCCCTGTCCCTCTGACCTCCTGTGGTCTTTCTTTCACTACTGGGGGGGGTTACCACCTTCACCCCCCGCCAGGTCATTACCTAGGTCAACCCCGTCCACAGGTAAACTAGGGACAATCCCTACGGTCACCGATCCCGAAACTAGGTCGTAGTCCAGGTGCAGCCGGTATACAGGTACCAGCATACACTGCCCTCCAATACCATTCACCACCATTTTGGTGTTCACTGCACTCTCTGGGGGAAAGGTCAGGCCTTTTCCCAGTAAAAGGGATCTAGTGGCCCCTGCGTCCGAGAGTCATTATGGGCTTGCTTGCCCCCCTCGAGGGGTATGGTTTCTTTTTTACTTTCCCTTCAGACACAAAACCCTGATAACCTTCATGAATCCTATTAACTTTTCCTGCACTGGCCGTATTAAGTTTCCTGGGTTGCATTCTTACTGCAGTTAAAGCCACAGCTTGTTCTGCTGGACTTTACATCAGGGTCCCGTCTTCACTGAGCGGGTGTGCCCTGATTAACCCTACTGGTTTTCCCTTTAGTTTCCGGCAGTCAGCTTTTAAATGTCCTGCCTTATTACAATGGAAGGACACAGGTCTCCAAGTCTCACTCTTGCTCACAGCACCTTCCAGGATCGCCTGGGCTGATATCGCCTTCCCACCCTTTGTCCTTTTCGGATTTGTGGGGGTGATTAGGAAAGGTGCTCCCCACGGAAACCGATTTATAAATTAAAGCAAACTCATAAGCCAGAACGGCTGCTTGCTGGGCTCCCTGAACCCACTGCTCCTCTACATGGGTCTTTATTGAGAGTGGGAGAGAGTTTTTAAATTCCTCTAACAAAATTACTTTTCTGAGAGTTTCATAGCTGAGCTGTATTTTAAGAGCCCTCAGCCACTGGTCAAAAGCCAGCTGCTTACTTCTTTCAAACTCAAGATAAGTTTGATTAGCTTGCCTTTTGAGGGTTCTAAACTTTTGGTGGTAGGCTTCAGGTACTAATTCATATGCCACAAGGATTGCATTTTTGGTCAGTTCATAATTTGATGAACTCTCATCTGGCAACAAATAAAGGAATAAACCTCATGGGCTTTTCCAGTTAGTTTGCTTTGTATTAAATGGGACCAGGTCTCAGCTGGCCACTTTAGCTGCCTTGCCAGTTTCTCAAAAGTCACTACAAATGCTTCCACATCTTCCTCATTGAATTTTAGAATTAATTGAGCGAGCTTTAGCAAGTTTGTATTGCCCCCCTAGTTAACTCAAGCTGCTTCAGCACTCTCACTTCGGATTCTTTCTGGAATATTCTTTCTCTCTCTCTCATTCCTTCTCCTGTCTTTGTCTCCTGCCTTTCATTTTCTTCATGTTCCTTTTGGAACGCTCTCTCTTTTTCTTCCCCTTCTTTCTGGAAGGTTCTCTCTTTCTCCCTTTCCTGCCTCTCTCTCTCTTTTTCTCTTTCTTCTAACTCAAGTTCCCTCTGTTCTAATTGTATCTTTGCTAACAATACCCTGTCGGATTCTGCTTCTAAGCTTGTTTCTACTTCTTCAGATTCAAAGGAAAAAATGGTGGGCTACTAACCTTAGGAGTTCAGACTTCCTAGCCTTGCCAAGTACAGTGATCCCACAATGCTCAGCCATTTTTCTCAACTCCTCCATAGACAGAGCTTTTAACTTATCCCAAGTTACTTCACCCTGGCTTGGAGAGCTACCAGCTTCAGTTGCAAGCATGTTAGTATTCAATCACACACAACCACAAGAAAACCTGTATTAATCTTGCTCTTTTTTTTGACTGGGAACAATTTGGCTTCGCACTTCCAATTTCTCTCGTTTGTCTGTGGGTACAATTCTGGATGCTAGCACCCAAATTTCTGTTACGACCAGGTGAGAAAGGTATCTGGGGTCCCTTATAACCTTCACCTGGTTTTATTGTAACAGGGTTTTAATTTTAAAACACACCGTGATTTGAGCTCCCCCTTGGTGAATCCTTGTGTTCACCGCTTTCCAATTATAAGGCAAAAAAATTAGCACAACCAGGTTTTCTCAGGTTTAAAGAAAAGTGAAATTTATTAAACCTTAAACTTAAACTCTAATTCAGTTAACGCCTACGAATACACGCCATGCCCCACGCTAGCATGCATACGCAATACGCACATGCTAATAGAGACGGAAAAGAAGAAAAATAGTGGAGAGGTTTGAGGCAATCTTTGAAGAGGGTTTGTTTTTAACTGTGCTTCGAGCTCGCTGTATAGTCCTTGACTGTAGGCAGTCTTACTTTTCGTTGAGGCACAGTATTCTTCTTAAACCTTGTTCACTGTAGGAGACTTTTCTCTATTGGAGTTCATGCGTCTTCAATGGTTTCCGAAGCTAGTGAAAGCGAGTTGAGAGCAGACAGGAGAGAAGTCTTTTCAGTCCAGGAGCAAGCAGCTTTCTGAGTTTTAAAACACAGTGGCAAGTTCAAATTCAAAAACTCCAACCGCCAGTTAGTCAAGTGACTAAACTGGTCTGACCAGGTCTTCTGTGTATTGGGAGCAGGGACTAATTCTTTTGTTTCAACACTGTCTGCCAGTATGCAAAAAAGGTCTTTCCGGCAAGGGGCCTGGCAATTCCTTGTGATAGGCCCTCTTTTCTTCCCCGCAACAATTTTAAGCTTTAATGTTCATGTGGCAAAATAATGTGTGCATCATTCTTGGCAGGTGGGGGCCTGCATGACACAGCTTACATAATTATTGTGTGACATTTTCTATGCACTGTAAACTGGAGTCTTCGTACACAATTTTCTTCATCCAGATCTCTGTGATACACATTGTTCCCGAGACAAGGTATGGTTCAAACGTTACATCGATTGTGCTCTATAATCAACCATCAGAGGGTATGTGAATGTGTTGCTCATTCCAGTGTTACCTCTAGTAAAGCAATTGACCTTTGCTTGGAGCCTCTAACAGAACAGCAGAGATCAGAATTCATCACCATCACAGGGGCCCACATAACCATATCAGGTAGGTTCTTATCTTTAATGGGTATAAATTTATAATTGGTAAACAAATCTTGTATCTTAGTGACACTGAGAATTATTAAAAAGACAAGAGTTGGTGGAGCACAATGAAAAAGCATCAGCAGTTGCATTGTTTTTTTTTAAAAGCCATTGCATACATGAAAAAGGAATTTAAAAAGAAACATTTTAAGGAACAATTATGCTAAAATATATTTTAAATGTGCTATGGAGGTGACCCACATGCAGCCCGAGGGACTCCATTCATTTGTACAAGAGTTATCACTTTGGACTGGTCTAGGTGCCTGAGCCGATAAAATGTAGCTGTGACAGGGTACTTCTGTATAAATGCTGGTGCTAGCTTTCCAGATTAAGCAAATCACTACGCAAAATTCTCAAGAAACCAACTGTACAGAAATATTACATGCTTCAACATGTCCTTCTACCAAAGCACCTTCATTTTGTACTGAAACACATTTCTACAGACAAGCACTACAAAATTTCTGCTCAGCATTTAAAGACCATCAACTTGACTTGTACTCAACATTTTATGCTCATGTCCTAATGTCTTGCAGCAGTCTGTATCAGATCATGTTATTCCAACAGCAAAACCACCAAACCCCCTTTTGATGCAATAAAAAGAAGAAATGCAGGAAATACTCGGCAGGTCTGACAGCATCTGTGGAGAGAGATGCAGTCTGTTTATATGAACATAGGAGCAGGAGTAGGCCATTCAGCCCATTGAGCCTGCCCCACCATTCAATATGATCATGGCTGATCATCCACGGGAGGGGGAGGGCGGCGGAGGGAGAGGTGTAAGCGTGGAGGTGGCATTGCACTATTCAACGGGTCAACTGCTGCAGTAAGGAGGGATAATATCTTAAGATGGTTCCTCAAATGAGGCCATATGGGTAGAACCTAAAAACAAAATGGGGGCAATCACTTGGCTGGGAATGTACTACAGGTCTCCAAATAGTTAGGGAGAGATAGAGG
This sequence comes from Heterodontus francisci, assembly GCF_036365525.1. Classification (NCBI taxonomy): domain Eukaryota; kingdom Metazoa; phylum Chordata; class Chondrichthyes; order Heterodontiformes; family Heterodontidae; genus Heterodontus; species Heterodontus francisci. The sequence continues at coordinate 170,126,411 of NC_090374.1, forward strand.
AGCAGATATGTAGGCAAATATCAGAGAGAGGTGTAAAAGTAATAGGGTAATAATAGTAGGGGATTTCAACTTCCCCAATATTAACTGGGATAGTCTTAGTACAAAAGGCTTAAAGGGGGCGGAATTCTTAAAGTGCATACAGGAGAGCTTTTTGAGCCAGCATGTAGAAAGTCCTACAAGAGAAGGGACGGTACTGGACCTAATCCTAGAGAATGAAGCCGGACAAGTGGTAGAAGTGTCAGTGGGGGAACATTTCGGGGATAGTGACCATAACTCTAAGATTTAAGTTGGCTATGGAAAAGGACAAAGACGGGCCGGAACTAAACATACTGAATTGGGGGAAGGCCGATTTCAATATGATAAAACAGGATCTGGCCAAAGTGGACTGGGAACAGCTACTTGTAGGCAAGTCTACATCAGACCAGTGGAAGTCATTCAAAAAGGAAAGAGCCGGTGTTCAGGGCCAACATGTTCCCGTTAAGGTGAAGGGTAGGACCAACAAGCCCAGGGAACCCTGGATGTCAAGGAATATAGAGGATTGGATAAAGGGAAAAAAAGCAGGCTTATGGTAGATTCAGAGCGCTGAAAACAGCGGAGGCCCTAGAAGAGTATAGAAAGTTTTGGGGGGTACTTAAAAAAGCAATTAGGAGAGCGAAGAGGGGGCATGAAAAAACACTGGCGGGCAAGATAAAGGAAAATCCCAAGGCATTTTATAAGTATATTAAGGGCAAGAGGATAACCAGGGAAAGAGTAGGGCCCATTAGGGACCAAAGTGGCAATCTGTGTGTGGAGGCGGAGGATGTAGGTGAGGTTTTAAATGATTACTTTTCATCTGTGTTCACTATGGAGAAGGGCAATGCAGGTGCAGAGATCAGGGAGGGGGATTGTGATATACTTGAACAAATTAGCATTGAAAGGGAGGAAGTATTAGCTGTTTTAGCGGGCTTAAAAGTGGATAAATCCCCAGGCCCAGATGAGATGTATCCCAGGCTGTTATGTGAGGCAAGGGAGGAGATAGCAGGGGCTCTGACACAAATTTTCAAATTCTCTCTGGCCACAGGAGAGGTGCCAGAGGATTGGAGGATAGCGAATGTGGTACCATTATTCAAGAAGGGTAGCAGGGATAAACCAGGTAATTATAGGCAGGTGAGTCTAACATCAGTGGTAGGGAAACTATTGGAAAAAATTCTGAGGGTCAGGATTAATTTCCACTTGGTGAGGCAGGGATTAATCAAGGGTGGTCAGCATGGCTTTATTAGGGGAGATCATGTCTAACAAACTTGATTGAATTTTTCGAGGAGTTGACTAGATGTGTAGATGAGGGCAAAGCAGTTGATGTAGTCTACATGGACTTCAGTAAGGTTTTTGATGAGGTCCCGCATGGGAAATTGGTTAAGAAGGTAAGAACCCATGGGATCCAGGGCAATTTGGCAAATTGGATCTAAAATTGGCTTAGTGGCAGGAGGCAGAGGGTGATGGTCGAGGGTTGTTTTTGCGAGTGGAAGCCTGTGACCAGTGGTGTACCGCAGGGATCGGTGCTGGGTCCCTTGCTGTTTGTAGTGCACATTAATGATTTAGACGTGAATATAGGAGGTATGATCAGTAAGTTTGCAGATGACACTAAAATTGGTGGTGTCGTAAATAATGAGGAGGAGAGCCTTAGATACAGGACGATATAGATGGGCTTTTAAGAGAGTCAGAGCAGTGGCAAATGGAATTTAATCCTGAGAAGTGTGAGGTGATGCATTTTTGGAGGACTAACAAGGCAAGGGAATATACAATGGGTGGTAGGACCCTAGGAAGTACAGAGGGACCTTGGTGTACTTGTCCATAGATCACTGAAGGCAGCAGCACAGGTAGATAAGGTGGTTAGGAAGGCATATGGGATACTTGACTTTATTAGCTGAGGCATAGAATATAAGAGGAGGTTATGATGAGCTGTATAAAATGCTAGTTAGGCCACATCTGGAGTACTCTGTACAGTTCTGGTCCCAACATTATAGGAAGGATATGATTGTACTGGAGAGGGTGCAGAGGAGATTTGCAGAGGATGTTGCCTGGCCTGAAGCATTTCAGCTATGAAGAGAGACTGGATAGGCCATAGTTGTTTTCCTTAGAGAAGAGAAGGCTGAGGGGAGACCTGATAGAGGTAGACAAAAGTATGAGGGGCACAGATAGGGTAGATAGGAATAAACCTTTTCCCTTAGTAGAGGGGTCAATAACCAGGGGGCATAGATTTTAAGGTAAGGGGCAGGAAGTTTAGAGGGGATTTGAGGAAAAATCTTTTCACCCAGAGGGTGGTTGGAATCTGGAACACACTGCCTGAAGGGGTGGTCGAGGCAGCAACACTCACAACATTTAACAAGTATCTAGATGAGCACTTGAAATGCCATAGCATACAAGGCTACGGGCCAAGTGCTGGAAAATGAGATTAGAATAGATAGGCATGATGGCCGCGCAGACACGGTGGACCATGTTTCTGTGCTGTATAACTCTATGACTCTATCATTACTAAATTCTTAAAAGGACTCTCAATTCCTGTTCAATCTTTAGCAAGATGCTCCTGTGCAGCTAACAATTTTTATGCACAAAGTCAAATGCAGCCGCAAAAGTATAGAAGAACGATGGTGTTTTACTAAACAGTGTAACATTATTTATTTTCAGTTCACTATTATTTTATAATGTAAATTTACAGTCCAGTACTAGAGCTAATGTAAAAGTACAATTAAATGATTTACACGTGACTGAATATCTTAAAAACACACAATGCACAGTTGACAAGTGCATGTCAATAGTCAATAACCAAACATTTGACAGATTCTTGTAAAGCAAGGTAATACCACAGTTGCAATGTTTTCAAATTGCTCAGGATACAGTTGTAAGCTGGTTATTTGGCAATTTCTTTCCCGGCAGAGTGTCTACAATTGCTGAATTACACTATCTTCCTGTATGCTCTTCAAAAAGTAGTCTATAAAATGGCCCTTTATAACTGCAGCAAGCAAGCTTATGTTTCATCTGTCCAAATGTCTATCAGAAAGCTTCCTATATTTCCCAACTTGCTGCCTTCCTTTATCATTTCCTAGCATCATCTTCCATGGATAGATAGAGAGATTAAAATTAAACTGAAGCTTAAAACGATGCAATCTGATAAAAAATTATGCCCAACAATACTAAAGAAAACCATGAGGAACAAATAAAGTGCATGGGGAAGTGAAAATAGAAATCAGAAAGGCAAAAAGGAAACAGCAAGAGTTTTCTAGGAATATAAAAAGTATGAAAATACTTGCAAAGGGGGCAGGAGGACTCAGGGATGATTATCTGGAAATGTTGACTGCTTGTACAGATAATGTTGGACACAGTATAAATCAGGAAATTAGAGGTGCATGTAACATGGGTAATACAATTTACATATAGACTGGATAAACCTAATTAGCACTATTGCTGTGAAGGATGAAGTCCTGGAGCATGTATGAGATGGGTTTCTGGAGCAGTACACTGAAGGAACCAATTAGGGATTGGGCTATTTTAGATGTTATATTATGTAATGAGAAAGGACTAATTAATAACCTTGCTGTAAAGGAGCCTTTGGGAAATAGTGACCATAATATGATAGAATTTTACATTAAGTTTGAAAGTGATACAATTCATTCTGAAACTAGGGTCTTAAATCTGAACAAAGGGAACTATGAGGGTATGAGGGGCAAGTTGGTTATGGTGGATTGGAAAAATACAGTAAAAGATTTGATGGTAGACAGGCAATGGCTAGTATTTAAAGTAGTATTACATGGTCTACAACAAATATACATTCCTCTAAGACACAAAAACCCAACAGGAAAGATGAATTAATCGTAGATAACAAAAGAAGTTAAAGATTGCATTAGATCATAGGAAGTGGCTTATAAGATTGCCAGAAAAAGCAATTTAGAATCCATCAAAGGATGACCAAGAAACTGATTAAGAAAGGGAAAAGAGAATATGAATGCAAGCTAGTGAGAAACATAAAGGCGAACTGTAAAAGCTTCTTTAGGTATGTGAAAAGGAAAAGATTAGCAGGGACAAATGTGGGTCCATTACTGGTAGAGACAGGAGAATTGATAATGGAGGGAAATGGCGAATAAACTAAACAATTACTTTGTGCCTGTCTTCACTGAGGAAGGTACAGAAAATCTCCCAGAAATACCAGGGAACCAAGGGACTTGTGAAAATGAGGAACTGAAAGTTAGTATTAATAAAGAGGTAGTACTTAAAAAATTTACTGGATTGAAGGTTCATAAATAGGTGGGGATGTTTGGTAGGAATATGGGATTAGTGTGGGATTAGTGTAGGATTAGTATAAATGGGTGGTTGATGGTCGGCACAGACTCAGTGGGCCAAAGGGCCTGTTTCAGTGCTGTATCTCTAAACTAAACTAAACTAAATCCCCTGAACCAGATGAGCTACATCCCAGAGTGTTGGAGGTGGTGGCTATAGAGATGGTAGATGCATTTGGTGGTTACCTTTCAAAATTCTACAGATTCTGGAAAGGTTCCTGCAGACTGGAAAGTAGTATGTAACCCTACTATTTAAGAAACAAGGGAGAGAGAAAACAGGGAACTACAGACCTGTTAGTTTGATGTTAGTAGGGAAAATGTGGGTCCATAGTCCATAGTAGGGAGAATCTATGATAAAGGATGTGGAACTAGACACTTAGAAAATAATATGATTGGGCAGAGTCAACAGTGATTTAGAAGAGGGAAATCATGTTTGACAAACCTGTTGGAGTTTTTTTTTGAAGATGTTACTTGTAGCATAGATAAAGGAGAATCAGTGGATGTGGTGTATTTGGATTTTCAGAAAGCTTTTGATAAGGTCCCACACAGGTTAGTAAACAAAATTAGAGCACATGGAATTGGGGGCAATATACTGGCATGGACTGAAAATTAGTTAACAGACAGAAAACAGAGTGTAGGAATAAATAGGTTATTCTCAGGGTGGCAGGCTGTTACTAGTTGGGTACCGCAAGGATCAGTGCTGGGGCCACAGCTGTTCACAATCTACATAAATGATTGGATGTGGTGACCAAATGTAATATTTACAAATTTGCTGATGACACAATACTAGGTGGGAATCTAAGTTGTGGGGAGGATAGAAGACGACTTCTAGGGGATTTGAACAGGCTAAGTGAATGGGCACAAACATGGCAATGGAATATAATATGACGAATAAGTGTGAAGTTATCCTCTTTGGTAGAAAAACACAAAGACAGAGTATTTCTTAAATGGAGAAAGGTTGGGAAGTGCTGATGTCCAAAGGGACCTGGGTGTCCTTGTTCATGAGTCACTAAAAGCGATAAAAATGTCTTGCTGCAATTGTATAGAGCCTTGGTGAGACCACACCTGGAGCACTGTATACAGTTTTGGTCTCCTTATCTAAGGAAGTATGTACTTGCCTTAGAGGGAGTGCAACAGAGGTTCACCAGACTAAGCCCTGGGGTGGCAGGATTGTCTTATGGAGAAATTGAGGAAACTGAGCCTGTATTCTCTAGAATTTCAAAGAATGAGAGATGACCTCATTGAAACTTACAAAATTCTTACAGGACTTGGCAAGGTGGATGTAGAACGTAGGATGTTTCCCCTGGCTGGTGAGTCTAGAACCAGGGGACATAGTCTGAGAATAAGTGGTAGGCCATTTAAGATTGAGATACAGAGGAATTTCTTCACTCAGAGGGTGGTGAATCTTCAGAATTCTCTACCCCAGAGGGCTATGGAAGCTCAATCATTGAGCATGTTCAAGACAGAAATCAGTAGCTATCTGGATACTAATGAAATCAAGTGATATAGGGATAGCGCAGGAAAGTGGCTTTGAAGTAGATGATCAGCCATGATCTAATTGAATGACGGAGCAGGTTCGACAGGCTGAATGGCCTACTCTTGCTCATATGTTCCTAAGGGAATGCAACAGATGTAAAGTATATGGATTTTCAGAAGGTATTTGATAAAATGTCTCAAGAGGCTCATTAGAAGAATTCAGACCTATGGTGTTAAAGCAAGTGTAGCAACATGGATAGAACACTGGTTGATGGACAGGCGACAAAGAGATGAATAGGTATTGCTCTATGCAAATAAGGTACCTCCCAGTGGTCAGTGCTGGGATCACTATTATTTTTGGTATATATATTGAGAGGATTTTGCCTTGGGCACATGGAGCATAATCTTGAAATTTGCTGACAACACAAAAGGGGCTGAGCAAAAGGAGGACTAAAGAACTTCAGTAGGTAGGCAGACTAACAGAATGGACAATTAGGTGAAAGAAGCAATTCAATTTAGATAATTGTAATGTAATTCATTTTGGGAGAAAATCGAGGAATGAGACAAAATACTTACTAGAAAGATGCTGAAAGGTGCGAGTGACAGAAAGACTTGGAGGTTCAAATACACAATTCTCTGAAAATGCAAGTGCAGATAGGTACAGCTACAATAAAGGCCAAAAGCATTCTGGATTTTATAAACAGGGGCAATAAGAACACAAGTGTACAGAGTAATATTTAATTTGTACAACATGTTGGTTAGCCTACAGTTAGAGTACAGCGTGAAATTTTGGCCCCCTCATTACAGAAAGGATATTAAAGCCATAGAAAGTGGTCAGTGTAGATTCACAATGAGCAGGAACAAGTATGAGGAGGAATCTTGAGACACTTTGTAAAAACTCTGCCTATTCTGCTCCAAAGTGTCTTTCATAGAGTGAATAGGAAAAGGCTACTTCTACTGGTTCAGGGCGACAGTAACAAGGGACTAGCAATTTAAGATTCTCACTAAGAGCAAATAGAGACATTACAGAAATTCCTTTATGGAGCAGACCGTTAGGAGCATGGAATGGCAGAGACCATTGTACATTTTAGGAAAAGTTAGATAAATAGTTGAGGCAAAGGAAGATACAGGGATTGAAGGAGAGAATGTAGTAATGGAATTTGTTTTCAATTATTCTAGCAAAGGCATAATGAGCCAAATGGCCTCCTGTATGCTATAGATTTCTATGATTCTTCCCTTGTTTCTTTAAGTATCTTAGTTTATGTGATCATTGGCAAGGACTTGCTTTTTTATTGTTCTTGGGATGTAAGCATCGCTGGCAAGGCCAGCATTTATTGCCCATCCCTAGTTGCCCTTGAGAAGGTGGGTGAGCCGCCTTCTTGAATAGCTGCAGTCCATGTGATGTAAGTACACTCACAGTGCTGTTAGGGAGGGAATTCCAGGATTTTGACCCAGTGACAGTGAAATTACGGCAATACAGATCCAAGTCAGGGGATCTTGCAGGTGGCGGTGTTCCCATGCATCTGCTGCCCTTGTCCTTCTAGGTGGTGGAGGTTGCAAGTTTGGAAGGTGGTGTCAAAAGAGCTTTGGTGAGTTGTTGCAGTGCATGTTGTATATGGTACTCACTCCTGCCACTGTGCACGGATGTGGAGGGAATGAACGGTGATGGATGAGGTGCTGATCAAGCGGGCTGCTTTGTCTTCGATGGTGTTGAGCTTCTTGAGTGTTGTTGGAGCTGCACTCATCCAGGCAAGTGGAGAGTATTCCATCACACTCCTTACTGGTGCCTTATAGATGGCAGGCAGGCTTTGGGGGGGGTCAGGAGGTGAGCTACTTGCCGCAGAATTCCCAGCCTCTGATCTGTTCTAAAATAAAAGCAAAATACTGCGGATGCTGGAAATCTGTTATAAAAACAGAAAGTGCTGGAAATACTCAGCAGATCTGGGGCAGCATCTGTGGAGAGAGAAGCAGAGTTAACATTTCAGGTCAGTGACCTTTCACCAGAACATCAGTTCTGATGAAAGGTCACTGGCCTGAAACATTAACCCTGCTTCTCTCTGACCTGCTCTCGTAGCCACAGTATTTATACAGCTGGTCCAGTTAAGTTTCTGGTCATTGTCACCCCCAGGATGTTGATGTTGGGGGATTCAGTAATGGTAATACGTTGAATGTCAAGGGGAGATGGTTAGATTCTCTCTTGTTGGAGGTGGTCACTGTGAATTCGCGTGTAGCGCAAATGTCACCTGCCACTTTTCAGCCCAAGCCTGAACCTTGTCCAGATCTTGCTGCATGCAGGTATTGACTGCTTCAGTACCTGTGGAGTTGCCAATGGAAGTGTAGAGTGTGCAATCATCAAACATCTCCACTTCTGATCTTATGTTGGAGGGAAAGTCATTGATGAAGCAGGTGTAAATAGTTTGGCCTCAAACACTGTCCTGCAGTGATGTCCTGGCGCTGAGATGAGTAGCCTCCAACAACCACAACCATCTTCCTTTGTGCTAGGTATTACTCCAAGCAGTGGAGAGTTTTCCCCTCCCAATTTCCATTGACTTCAATTTTGCTAGGGCTCCTTGATGCCACACTCGGTCAAATGCTGCCTTGGTGTCAAGCTGAAATCACTCTCAGCTTACCTTATGAATTCAGCTCTTTTGTCTGTGTTTGGGACAAGGCTGTAATAAGATAGGGAGCTAGTGGAACCCAAACTGAGCATCGGTGAGTAGGTTGTTGCTCCATAAGTGTGGCTTGAGAGCACTGTCGACGACACCTTCTATCACTTTCCTGATGATTGAGAGTCGGCTCAGTAATTGGCCGGAATGGATTTGTCCAGCTTTTTGAGGACAGGACATACCAGAGCAATTTTTCACATTGTCAGGTAAATGCCAGCGTTGTAGCTGTGCTGGAACAGCTTGGCAAATGGCATAGCTAGTCTGGAGCAGAAGACTTCAGTACTACTGCAGCACAGTGGCGCAATGGTTAGCACCGTAGCCTCACAGCTCCAGTGACCCGGGTTCAATTCTGGGTACTGCCTGTGTGGAGTTTGCAAATTCTCCCTGTGTCTGCGTGGGTTTCCTCCGGGTGCTCCGGTTTCTTCCCACATGCCAAAGACTTGCAGGTTGATAGGTAAATTGGCCATTATAAATTGCCCATAGTATAGGTAGGTGGTAGGGAAATATAGGGACAGGTGGGGATGTGGTAGGAATATGGAATTAGTGAAGGATTAGTATAAATGGGTGGTTGATGGTCGGCACAGACTCGGTGGGCCAAAGGGCCTGTTTCAGTGCTGTATCTATAAATACATTTTTTTTTAATGTTGTCAAGGCCCATAGCCTTTGCTTCTCCGGTGTCTTCAGCCATTTTTTTTCTTTTGCATTTAAGTCAACAGTTAAGCACACTCCAGTTTTGGGTCAATTAACTACAACAGGTTCTTAAAAGAAAACCCTTTAAAGGTTACCTCAGAAACACCAACTTAATTGAATATGAAAGGTAGCAACTGAGACTGCCAAAATACAAATCAAAGTTCAAATTGACAGACTTACATTATTTGCTCAGAGCAGCTCATTGGGTCTTTTCATCCATAATAGGTACACAGTCCTACATAACAATTGGAGTCCAGATCCAGGGGACATAACTTTGAAGCTAGACTGTTCAGGGATGATGTCAGAAAGCACTTCTTCACACAAAGATTAGTGGAAATCTGGAACTTTCTTTCCAAAAAGCTTTTGAGGCTGTAATCTATTGAAAATGTGAAAACTGGGAAAGTGGTGGCATGGAAAAGGAATTGACTCAGTGACGGGAAGCACAGGATGGTGGTAGCAGCTGTAGGTTTTCCACATTGGGAGGTTGTTTGCAGTGGTGTTCCAAGGGATAGCTTTGGGTCCATTACTCTTTTTAATTTTTATAAACAACCTACACTCAGGTATAGGGAGCAGCATTGTAAAGTTTCCAGATGATACAAAGCTTGGCAATGTAGTAGATAGTGATGAGGACAGTTGTAGACTTCAGAATGACAAGATGATGAAATGGGCAGAAGCATAGCACATGAAGTTCAATGTGGAGCAGTGTGAAGTGATGCACTTTAGGAGATCTAATAACGGAATTAGAGCATCCTATAAATGTCACTATTTTGAAAAGTATGGATGAGCAAAGAGGCCTTGGTGACCATATACACCAATCCCTAAATTCGACAGGTGGTTAAAAAAGCATATGGTTTATAAATAGAAGAACAGAATATAAAAGTGAAGAGACTGTGCTAGAACTTAACAAAACACGGGTTAGGCTTCAGCTGGAATATTGTGGACAATTCTTGGCTCCACATTTCAGGAAAGATGTGAAGGCCTTAGAAATGGTCAGAGGAGGTTCACTAGGGATGAGGGGCTTCAGTTATGAGGGCAGGTTGAAAAATTAGGACCGTTCTCCATAGGATTGTCCTCCTTGAAAAAGGAAGGTTAAGAGGTGGTCAAATAGAGTATTTCAATTTGATGGCAGGTTTTGATAAGAGTAGAGAAAGGCTGTTCTCTCTAGCGAGCAGGTCAGTAACCCGAAGTCACAGATTCAAAATCATTGACAGAAGATCTAGAAGGGAGATGAGGAGAGCTTTATTCACTCCACGTTATCAGGATCTGGAGCACTCCATCTGAAAAGGTGGTGGAAGCTAATTACATATTAAGTTTAAAGGGGAGCTGGACAGGTACTTGAGGATGAGCAGATTACAGGGTTATGGATAGAATGTGGGGCTGTGGACTAAGCATGATTGCTCTTTCAAAGAGTCAGCACAGGCAAGACGGGCCAAATGACCTCCTTCTGTGCCATAAATTTCTATGATTCTATGATAAGGTATGCATTTATGTAGCATTTTTCACTTTTTTGGAATGTTCCAAAGCACCTCTCAGCAAATTAATTACTTTTTGAGATATAATCATTGTTATTTATGTAGGCAAATACAGTACCACTTAACTCAACCCTGCTATATAAAATCAGGGATAAGAGGGCTGAGTTTAGTTTAGTTTAGTTTAGTTTAGAGATACAGCACTGAAACAGGCCCTTCGGCCCACCGAGTCTGTGCCGAACATCAACCACCCATTTATACTAATGCTACACTAATCCCATATTCCTACCACATCCCCATCTGTCCCTATATTTCCCTACCACCTACCTACACTAGGGGCAATTGCTAATGGCCAATTTACCTATCAACCTGCAAGTCTTTGGCATGTGGGAGGAAACCGGAGCACCCGGAGGAAACCCACGCAAACACAGGGAGAACTTGCAACCTCCACACAGGCAGTACCCAGAATTGAACCCGGGTCACTGGAGCTGTGAGGCTGCGGTGCTAACCACTGCGCCGCCCATCAATAGAGGGGGACTGGGTTCTGGCGGGGTTTGAGAACAAGACCTCCCACCTGAAACTGCGCCAACACCCCTGACCCCCTCCACAACTCTCCCACCATTGGTCTCCCGTATCGTCAATCCTCACGGAAATGAGCCAATAATCACAGCCACATTCCTCCGCTCTCTAGAAACTGCCCTATCCGTCTTGTGGCTTGATCAGTTGGAACAGACATATGCCAGGGTTTCAATGTATGTTTAGTTACAAGAGAAAATGTGTTGAGGATATGCAATCATATTCCAATTTGAAATTATGGTAGCCCATGGGTCTGTGCTGGGACTATAGATGTGCATATACAATGGGGTCTGAAGCATAGCGCTATCAAAATTTGCAATGACAAAAAGGGGGTTTGGGTAGCAGTGAGAGACTGTAAAAGACTTCAGGAGAGCACAGACAGCTTAAAGAAATGGGTAGACAAATGGCAGATCCAATTTAACAGAGAGAAGGACATGATTATTCATGCTGATGGAAAACTGCAGTATAGGAGCATATTCTCAACAGTGTCATGCAGACCCCCACCTGCCAAGATTAAGGCATATTAATTTTGTCAAATAAACATTAATTTTAAACTGTTGCTGGACTGAAGAAATGACTTGTTAAAAAGATCACCAGACCTTTGACTGGAGGACATTTGCATACTAAGAAACGCTGCTTGTGGAGACAAAGGACTACTCCCTGGGCCAATTAACCCAAATGGTATTTTGATCACCAGACATTGGAGGTGTAAAGAAGCGCATGCCAGGGACTGCGAAGATGATACAATCCACAAACCTTGCAGGAAAGACTGTTCCAAATAAGGAGCTAGTCACATGACTAACCTGCTGGGCAACCTGGGGTTTTTTGAATTGTGCCACACAGAAAGGTCCAGAAAGCAGTTTTGCAACTGAAGCTGGAACAAGGAAGCCTCTCTCCTGGCTGTTTCTCTCTCACTTTCTCCCAAGCCACCGGACCCATGGAAGACATGTAAACCTCAAGAGAGAAAAGACTCTGACATCAAAACAAGTTGAAGCATGAACTGGGCCCCAATGAATTGCAGGACTTACCAGCAACCAAAGACTCCACATCAAACTCAAAGGGCAGTAAACAGAATCCCAATATTGCCTCAAACTTTTCCCCTTTATTCTTTTCTACTTTTCTGTCTCTATCTGCGTGTGTGTTTATCGCATATGCATGCTAGCGTGGTCACGTCGCATATTCATAGTCATTAACCAGATTAGAGTTTAAAATTAATAAACTTACACCTTTCTTGTTTAAATCTAAGGAAACCTGCCTGATTTCTTTGCCTTAAAATTGGAGCAGTAAACAAGGATTCACTGAGGGGGAGCTAAAAACAGTGTTTTAAAATTAAATCCTGTTACAGTTAAACCAGGCAAAGGCTGAGAGGGAACCCATAGACCCCTTCTCAACTGGTCATAACAATAAAAACAATTATAAAGGAAGTCACTGTACACTGCAAGGTGGCAATAGATCTGAAAAAAGCTAATGTGATTCAAAAAAGATGGCAAAACATGAGCGTACTTACCCATTTTTCTTCAACCTTAAGTAAAATAACATAATTGATCAGGAGTAAACTCGATTATCTATACAATAAGCACCTAGTTATTAGCAGTAAACATAGATTCAAAAGGGTTAGATCTCACTTGACAAACTCCTTGACTCATTTTAGGAAGTGACATCCCAAGTACTGTGGAAAGCCCTATCGCATGCTGTAACTAGACTTTCACAAGGCATTTGACAAAGTTCCACAGGAAAGGCTAGCAGGTCAACTCAAAGCTGTAGGGATTCAGGGTACAGGATATACTTTAAATTCAAGGTTCAAAACTTTAAGCAGGGTAGTGAAATCTGAAAATGTTTTTTGTTCAAACTCAAACCATTTTCCTGTGAAATTCATTATTCTTACAAAAGTTTTGTAAGTTTTTTTTTAAAGTGCCAAATTTATGGGTTATAGAGTTCATGGAAATGGATTTCCCTCCATTAAGCCACTTCACAACATTGCCAACGAGGAGCATCCACACACATTCTGTTGTGGTTTCTTTAGAAAAGGGGTTCATAACTTGAAACCTCACAGATAAATAATTGAAGACCTTTAAACCATGATATTGGCTGGATTGAGGCTTTACTAGTCAGTAACATGGAGTCCTGTGGTCAGAACAGTGCCAGCTATGGCTCTGTGGGTAGCACTCTTACCTCAATCAGAAGGTTGAGGGTTCAAGTCCCACTCCAGAGATTTGAGCACAAAAATCAAGGCTGACACTTCAGTGCAGTACTGAGGGAGTGTGCACTGTAAGAGGTGCTGTCTTTTGGTTGGGACCCTGTCTGCCATCTCATGTAGACGTAAAAGATCCTATGGCGCTACTTCGAAGAAAAGCAGAGGAATTATCCTTCGTGTCCTGGCCAATATTTATCCCTCAATCAATAGCACAAAAAGTGATGATTCTGGCCATGAGCACATTCCTATTTCTGAGCTCTTGCTGTGCACAAATTGGCTGCTACGTTTCCTACAGTACAACAGTGACTACATTCCAAAAGTACTTCAATGGCTGTAAAGCACTTTGGGATTTCTGGTGGTCGTGAAAGACACTACATAAATTCAATTTTTTTTCCTTGGAGTCAACTTGGCTCAGTGGTAGCACACACCTGAAAATTCGAAGCTCACAGTTTCAAGCCTCACTGCAGGACTTGAGCACTAAATCAAAGACCAACACTTCAGTGCAGTTCTCAGGGAGTGCAGTATTGTTCAAGGTTGTATCTCTTGGAAGAGATGTTAAATCTAGACCAAGTCTGTCTTTTCAGGTATAGATATGGCATTAATTGAAGTAGTAAGCTTACCCTTCAAGACCACCACAAAAAACTGATTAACTGGGCATTTATTTTAGTGATGTTTAAGACTTTGTAGTGCACAATTTGCTGCCACTGAAATTACAGCTTCCGTTTACAAAGGAGGTGCTTTACGGCACGTTATCATTCAGTCAGTAACTTACCGGACTCAAAAGTCTCTACCCACATCAGAAAGTTATTTTCAAATTTCTATATCTGCTGCACAAAATTGCAGAACACCTCAAACAAAAAAGTACTCCCTTTGCATTTAGTCTCTCTAGAAAACTAAAGAGCACTGAAAACTGATATTGAAGCACATATAAACTAAGCTGAGTAAAAATATGGTGGGGGATGTGGGGGCAAAGGAGGAATCAATAAAGATTTAAAAATTGGGGAAACACAGATCAAGACATAGAAGGAACATCCATCTGGCAAATCTGTTCTTAAAACCAACTTCTGTTTGGTCTGGATGGGTTCAATTAATCTATAATTCCCCTCCCCACCCCCAAATAAAGCTCCTTATATTGCTTAAATTAGATTTTTGGACCTTTCGTTGGGACTTTTACAGAATATTTTATGCTTATTTGGCATTCACTTATACTACCTACCTCATAACATGGAAAACATTCAACTCTTAAGGAGAATTCAATGTATTGCCCTATTCCTCTGTCTCACTTTTCTCACATACACATTAAAGCACACAACCTGTGCTTTAGACCGCTTTTCAGAAAATGGCCAGGAGAGGTCATTATCTGCATTAGGAAATGTTTCACAACAGCAACTGCACGTACACCTTCCCATCCTACCTAATTATTTTTCTTCTGTATTGCTTTATTGGTTTTTGGAAGCAGTTCTTTTGTTTTAAAAAAAGATTAAGATTTTACAGAAAATATGAAATAGTAAAGCTTAGCAATCAAATCCACTCATTTTGTTTTTAATGACTACTTTTTTAACCTTATTTGTTTTGCTGAGAATATTTCATATTAAAAAGGTACAAATATACGGACAAAAATATAATAATTCAACTCCAGTTTTATCCTTTAAATATTGCATCTTCATGAACAGAGATGTCAATGTTGCTTGAGCAAAGTACTAATTGCTGGTGAATTTAAATATTTATGACAAATGTATCTGGTTAAATTTTGCCAATTCAAATCTACAAATTCAAATCTTACTCAAAATACAAACTAGCATGTGACAACGCAAATGGAGCAGGCAAAAAGGCTGGCACCTCAGCGCCAGTGAATAATCTTCCAACTGCCAAACATCAGGCTTAATGGGAGAGTGGTAAACTTTGGTGCCATATTGAGGGGGCGAGGGCAGGAGCGAGTAAGGGTAGGAACAAAGTATTATCACAATTAAAATTATGTTGTAGTTGTGACATATGGAATTCTTTAACTATAAATATATTTTAAACTTATACTTATAGCAGCATTATTGAAGCAATCCAGACAATATGTCCATATCTATGCAGGACTGAATTTTTTAACCTACTCCTCATTGCAAGGACAGTTGCATGAGAAATGGCACCATTTCAAATCAACCTCAATGTTGAAACTCCCGAGTGAAGAGAGTTCAAAACCTGTAAGGGACAGCAAGAGTTGCAAGAAGTCCCATCTATCCTATTAAAGGTGAGTGAAATTTCTTTGCTAAATAGATTTCAGAATTCAAATTCTAAATATTAACTTCTTCCCCTTATCAAGAATAATTAATTTCTTGTTATATGAATGAGAACTTTAAACAAGCTGGCTACCCCAACAACTCTGACACACCAAGGACAAAATAAATGAAAATGCAAACGACAGCTTAAAGGGGGGGGGGGAAACCCATCAAGCAAATGCTTCATAATTTAAAAAAACTAAGACTTATCAGAGTTCTTCCTCAATTTTCTCACCATATACTTCAGATGAAAAAACATCGCCCAAATATTTAGTCACAGTCTCAACAGAGGAACAACTTTTATTTTACAACTTTCTGGTCCAACTTCTATAAATGGTTCACAGGGGGCTCCAAATGTCATCAGACTAATGGCATTGATCCATTGCACTGTAACTTTAGCGAGACCATGTGCCCTCAAGAAGTGTTAGTTGGATAATGTGTTACCCACTCATGAAAGCAACCCAACCTTGCCCCTCTATCAGAGGGTGGAATGGGACCTCTTTCCAAGCCACCACTAATGCTACAGCCTCTTTTATAAATAGACATATAATTTCATTATACATAGCAGACAGATGAATCCTTCTTCCCTTGTCCTCCAATCACTGCCTCCTCACTACAGTTTACTTCATCCTACCACTTTTACCTTAACCCAGAGTACTTATTGCTAAAGATTTTACTGGGGAAGAAGAATGATGAGGAGGAAGTGGATTTGGAAAATATGTAATTTTTCAGCCAATATGAAGAATATATACAAAGCTAAACATGCAATGTTGAAAAAGGAAAATCTGTACAGGGCAAGGTATGCCTGATACACTATTTGGAAATGGTTCTCACTCTCAGATACAAGTAGAAGTTGCACTGGGCAGTCTTCATGCCTTTCTCTAGTCCACTTGTTATTGGTTAACCCAGGACTTGCTTCCATGCACCTCACTGCCTTTCATCTTTATCTATCAGAATGGAAGTAGGCGAATATGGTGTAGTTGGAGATGTATCTATGGATACATCTTGTGCTTGGCAGGTTCATTTCAAGACATGCCATTTTCTGTTGGATTCTGAGGAATATACTGGAGGTCTGGAAGTCTTAGAAAAAAAAGAGTCCTGTTGACGCAAGTACATAATTTGACACTCAAAGCAGCCTGCCCTGCTGATTGATACCTTTTTGCTGCTAGGCCTCAAATCCACTTGCAGCTTGAATTAGAAGTCACAATTGTGGACAAAGAAATGATATGCCAAGATACAGGGCTCTTTCCAGATCACAACTGTTCGTGATGCAATGGATTGTGTCCACTCTGAGTATCTACACTGTGGAAAGTGAAAGGCTTTGATTAAGCGTGAACCTAAGTGTGGCTTTAAGATTTTGTGGGGAGACTTTTGTTTCAATTCCTTCTAGTCATAATCACAGGTAATCAGATTTATTTACACATTTTTGAAAAAAAAAGGAATTGTAGAGAAGCAAAAGGGATAATCAGTAATATAATACTGGATTTACACAATACACCTAAGCTGTTTTGAAATAAAGTATCAAAAATCTTAGATTACTTTTCAGAATCTTTTACATGGGACTTGGAAGATCATAATGTGGGCATGCTTCTGCTCATGGAGTTCCATCTTGCTGTCAAGACATGAAATCAAACTACTGAAGCAGGGGATCTGAAGAATAGAGAAAACCATCCATGCATGTCCACTGAGGCAGTTTTTTTACACCAAGATCAAATAAATTATTTTCACAAAGTTTCTTTGAAGATAGCCCAGATGCTCAACAGATAAATAAAACATTACTACCTTCCACCATTTAAGTGGATAGATGTTTAAAAAAAGCAGCCCACTGTCTGGAGGCCTAGAAAAAAAACCCAATGGAATTTTCATCTTTCTCCTAAGTTCAAACTTTAAGGCAATGGCCCCATTGGCTTCCATAGTGGGAAACTTGCCTATATTATTTCATAATTTGTGGTATGAGCTTCAGTTCAGTCACTTCACTGTAAAACCAAGAGTTATTTACAGACACTGGCCCAGAATTCAATGTAATGATGACTTTGGCAACAAGCACCATGGCCCTGGTTTTATGGCTGTAATGATGGTAAAACAGTCAGCGTTCACCTTCATTAATCTATAAAACTTCCAGCAACTTCTAGCATCCTGACATGTGCAGTTAAACATGGAAATCCAGAAGCTACCATCAGTGATTTCCCCGTTCCTCCACATGCCGCACTGTTGAAGTCTTGCAGATGGAAATCTCATAAATCATTTGAATTGACATGAATTTCCACTTCTATATTATTCAAGTTTTTAGAGCAAGATTGAGTTAAACTTTATTGATTAAGGTGTAACTGGGTTTTAAACAAAGCACGAAGTCAAATTACTGCCAAACAACCTCTACGGCCCCGAAAAACTAATTTTATATTTGTAAAATGTCAAGTTTCTCTATTATGATAAAAACAAATTAAAATCTGTGGAATTTTTTTAAGTTTATGATTTTTTCTACCTTAATCCCATTTTTATGTCCCGATCTTTATTTTGCTCTCTGCAAAATGATTAAAATGTAAATGAAAATCACTGCAAGCAAGAATTCTTCAATCTGATTGACTGCTTAGCCTACTTGATGGCATTTCTGTTGCTGGTCTCCGGAGATCCCCTACAGATGAAGCTGGAATGAAATTAACAGCGGGAAATTTGAAATCTATGCCACAGAGATTTCTAGATCTTTGTGGGCAGCTTTCTTAGAGGTCAATGGCAAGTGTCATCACTTTGCTGCTGACCACACCATCCGAGCCTGTATACTTTGCTCCCCAATCCTCAAATTCACGGAACAAGAATAATTCAAATATATTGCAGTGGACGTAGTGGTCGAGGCCAATGGCTGATACAGATTTGCAGTATTGGGCCCAACTCAATCCAGAACTTCAGGGACACAGTTAGAGACAATGTCTCCAATGTAAAAGCATGGGAATGGGTTTCAGTATGTACATACATCGCCTAGATTAGGTTTAATTTGCTTGATGAGTTTTTAATAGAATGGTACAAATATGTAAATTGGCTTTAAAGAGGGTCGCATATATAAGGTTATCTCCTGAACTGCATGTAATATTTAGCACTATTTCATTATCAATTGCAGCCTATGCTGAGCACAAGTTCAATAAATATTAAAATAAAAATATCAGTCGGGGGAAGTCAGTACATGCCTGACTGTCAAAACACTTAATTTATCACTTAATCGAGGTCTAAAATTTCAGTGAAACTCCTAGAACAAGTCAGTAACAATGTTACCCTCAGGCAACTTGCTGATCGATATAATACTTTACTGATGGAGTCCTTCAGCGCCATTTTGGAATGGTCTAATTGGCCGCAGCTGCATTAATTCAGCAAACTCGACCTTGCCACTGCTTTTAAATGGAATGGGGGCGTGGGGGGCTACGATAATTACTTGTTCAACTTTTTCATCAAGAGTCTCTGTAGAGCAGGACAGAAGTCCCAACAAGTTATGACGCATTAACACTAAGACAAAAGAATTCCTTTCAGCAAGCAGCCAACAGATCACTTTAAATTTATAATATTATTTATATCCGTATCTTATAAAATTGTAATCAGAGATTTTATGGTTTAAGGCAATATGGGGCTGTGCTTCTGTCAAAGCCCCAGTTAATGCATTGATTTTCCATAGAGTCCAACATTTAAGAGACTTCACCTGTCTTAAACGACTTGGGAGATAAAGCCAGCTTAGTACTATTCAGTGTCTCCTCTAAAGGGCCAATTGATGTGCCTTGTTGTAAAAGGTATGCCAGAGCACAGAGGGGCAAAGGTAATGATCAGCTCGCATTCTTTTATTGTATTCCCCCAAACAGTGAAATTAACAGGCTATTCCTTTCGTTTACACACTGAATTGCAGAGGGGAAGGCAAATGTTTTTGTATAGCATGTTGAATACTGATATTACTATCCACATGAAAGCGCATGACCCCGGTGTTACAACCACATGGTGTGACTCCCCAATTGACTGCAGCAAGTGTACTTGGACAAGAGTTTAGCACCTTGGTGCTTTATTTTTCAAATAAACAGACAGCGAGAGGTTTCCTTGTAGGTTTTATAAAGAAAACAGAAATTAAATTGTTTATTGATGAATACGCTTCATCCCTAAATTGTCACAACCACATCCACTAATGCATTCGCATGCACCCACACAAGGGACAGATAGAGAAGGGAAAAAGGAAGGTGGCTTTTAGTGGGGGGGGGGGGGGGGAGGGAGAGGGTGGGGGGCAGAAGGTTATGATAAACCTGTTGAATTCTCTTGGAAATCAAGTTCTCGATGGCTGCAGGCCCGAAATGAGTGTAGATTTCTCTCTTGATTGAAGGTTCAATTGAAGACAGTGGGTTACTTCAAGCTCTCACTGCTGTATAATGTAGACGTTGGATTCTGCAGCAAGGCATGTGCTTTCAGGCTTGGCTGAAACACAAGCTGTTAGGATGTTGCTGCTTCTTCTTTCTGTCTCACTGTCTTTTTTTTAAAAAAAGGTTGTTATCTCTCACCTCCTGTTAAGAGACACGCTGGTCGCTAGACCATGGTGATCTCGCAATGACCCAGGATGCGGCTACTTCACAACTTCTTTAGTTCAGAAGACATCTAATTCTGGAATGTTTTAGGATAGGTGTAGGATGTGTTCAACTGACAGCTCTTAGCTTTGAAGATTTGTCCTTTGTCATTGTCAGACAGTTTAAACACACAAAAGACCAATCCTTGTTCCTTCAGTGGCCATTTTGGACCAAGGTTCATTTTTTAAAAGACAAAGTCAGTATTTCTTCAGTCAGTTCATGATTGTTGCACTTCTGGTGTGTGTGATACCTCATCCAAAAGGGGGAAAATGAAATTCCTTGGATTTCACTTTGATGTTGTTTGCTTTTTGGGTTTAGAAAGAGGGAAAAAGAAACAGTATGGAAGTTTAGGGTCACACCACTTTACACATTCATTTCATTCACTCCTCAGGCTTCCAGCCCTGAGTCTGATATCAATCTGATTTAGACAGCATTCTTTACATTCTGGACAGTGCGTGGGTTAGAACATTGTCTTTTCCCACTACGTGTGAAATTTTTAGGTTGAATGGTTGGAGGAGTAAACTCCATCGAAAAAGCCTGGCTTTTAACTTTGAATTTTTCCAGGAAGGTGGGTGGACTGTGGTCCGTGTAAATTGGAATCTCTTTGTGCCCGTTACTTGCATCGACTTCGAAATGTTGAAGATCGAAGAGGAGCCCTAATGCTTCCTTTTCTATTGCGAAGTATTTCTTTTGGCATCTGTTCAGTTTTTAAAAAAATAAGAAATAGGCAATTGGTCTTTGCAAACCTGAATCATTATCCTGGAGTAGGACGTTGCCTACTCCAACATCACTGGCGTCAATGGCCATTTTAAAAGGTTTGTTGAAATCCGGGGCTGCTAATACCAGGCCATTTGTCAGAATTGCCTTCAACTTTTCAAATGCTAGCTAGCATAGCTCTGACCACACCACTTTTGCAATTTTCTTCTGCAGGTTTGTCAGGGGAGCAGCTACAATGCTTAAACTGGGGGGAAAAAATTGCAGTAGAACATGCACATTCCTGGGAAGCACATGATTTTCTTCTTGGTTTTTGGAATGGGAAAATCTACAAGGGCCTGGATTTTTGCCGCCCTTGGCAACACTCCACCTTGGCCCACGATGTGGCCTAAATAAGTAACTTGGGCTTTGGCGAATTTGTTTTTTGCCAAGTTGGCAACTAGGTGAGAGTTCTGTCGGCTTTTGAAGAGGGCCTGTAAATGATTTGAATGGTCTATCCAGGTGTTGCTGAAAACTAGCAGTTCGCAAGGTAAACGAGTTAATTCAGACTAGCTAGCACTTGATTAGTCAACCTTTGGAATGTGGCTGGGGCATTTTTCAGACTGAAGGACATTATTTTGCACTGAAATATGCCATCGGGGTTGACAAAGGTGGAAATTTCCTTTGCCTGCTGGGTCATTGGTACCTGGTCATTTCATACCTGGTCTATGCAGTCTTCAATACGGGACAGTGAACATGAATCTGTTTTTGTAACTGCATTGACCTTGCCCCTTCCAGGTATTAGTGCAGCAAACCTTCTCTGAACTGTTTCCAATGCATTTACATCCTTCCTTAAATAAGGAGACTAATACTGTACACAGTACTCCAGATATGGTCTCACCAATGCCCAGTATAACTGAAGTACAACCTCCCTACTTTTGTATTCAATTCCCCTCGTAATAACATTCCATTAGCTTTCATAATTACTTGTTGTACCTGCATACTAACCTTTTGCAATTCATTCACGAGGACACCCAAATCCCTCTGTATCTCACAGCTCTGCAATCTCTCACCATTTAGACAATATGCTTCTTTTTTATTCTTCCTGCCAAAATGGATAATTTCACATTTTCCCACATTATACTCCATTTGCCAGATCTTTGCCCACTCACGACCTATCTATATCCCTTTGTAGCCTCATGTTCTCTTCACAACTTACTTTCCTACCTATCTTTGTGTCATCAGTAAATTTAGCAAACATACTTCGTCGAAGACATTTATATAAATTGTAAAAAGTTGAGGCCCCAGCACTGATCCCTGTGGCACACCACTTGTTACATCCTGGCAACCAGAAAATGACCCAATTATGCCTACTCTGTTTCCTGTTAGCTAGTCAATCTTTTATCCATGCCAATATGTTACCTCCTACACCATGAGCTTTTATTTTCTGCAATAACTTTTGATGTGGCACCTTATCAAATGCCTTCTGGAAATCTAAGTACAGTACATCCACCGATTCCCCTTTATCCACAGCACAAGTTACTTCTTCAAAGAACTCCAATAAATTCACTAATGCCCTTTAGGGAAGGAAATCTGCTGTCCTTACCTGGTCGGGCCTAGCTGTGACTCCAGACCCACAGAAATGTGGCTGACTCTGAAATGTCCTAGCAAGCCAATTCAATTAGGGATGGGCAATAAATGTTGGCCTAGTCAGTGACGCCCAAATCCCACAATTGAATTTTTTTAAAAATTGGTTAAACATGCTTTCCCTTTCATAAAACCATGTTGACTCTGCCTGATTACCTTGAATTTTTATAAGTGCCCTACTATAACGTCTTTAATAAGAGCTTCTAACATTTCCCTATAACAGATATTAAGCAAACTGGCCTGTAGGTTCCTGCTTTTTGTCTCCCTCCCTTTTTGAATAAAGGACTTACATTTGGTATTTTCCAATCTAATGGAACCTTGCCCGAATCTAGGAAATTATGGAAAATTAAAACCAACGCATCAACTATCTCACTAGCCACTTCTTTTAACACCCTAGGATGAAGTCCATCAGGACCCGGGGAGTTGTCAGCCCACAGCTCCAACAATTTGCTCGGTACCACTGCCCTGGTCATTGTAATTTTCTTGAGTTCCTCCCTCCCTTCCATTTCCTGATTTATAGCTATTTCCGAGATGTTACTTGTATCTTCTATGGTGAAGACACATGCAAAATACCTGTTCAATTCATCTGCCATCTCCTTATTTTCCCTTATTAATTCCCCAGACTCACTTTCTATAGGACCAATGCTCACTTTGTTAACTTTTTACTTTTTAAAATATCTATAAAAACTTTACTATCAGTATTTATATTTCTAACCAGTTTTCTCTCGTACTCTAATTTTCTCTCCTTATTAATCTTTGAGTTGTTCTTTGCTGCTTTTTATATTCTATCCAATCTTCTGACCTGCCACCCATCTTTGTGTAATTATATGCTTTTTCTTTAAGGTTGATACTATCTTTAACTTTTTTAGTTAACCACAGATGGTGGGGCCTCCCCTTGGAATTCTTGCTTTCTTGCTGGAATGGATCTATTCTGTGTATTCTGAAATATCCCCTTAAATGTCTGCCACTGCATCGTTCTTGACCTATCCTGTAACCTACTTTGCTAGTTCTGCTTTCATGCCCTCATAATTGCCCTTATTTAAGTTTAAAATACTAGTCTTAGACCCACTCTTCTCTCCTTCAAACTGAACGTAAAATTCAAATCATATTATGATCGCTGCTACCTAGGGGCGCCTTCACTATGAGGCACAGACGCGATGGGCCTAGTGGCCTCTTTCTGTGCCTTAAACCTTCTATGATTCTAATTACTCCTATCTCGTTGCACAATACCAGGTCTAGTATAGCCTGCTGTATGGTTGGTTCCAGAACGTGCTGTGCTAAGCAACTATCCCGAAAACATTTTATGAACTCCTCACCTAGGCTACCTTTGCCCATCTGATTTTTTTCAGTCTACATGTAGATTAAAATCCCCCATGATTATCGCTGTACCTTTCTGACAAGCACCTATTATTTCTTCCTCTACACCCCATCCTACCATGGTGGTTACTGTTAGGGGGCCTGTACCACTCCCAAAAGTGACTTCTTGGCTTTATCGTTTCTCATCTTGACTCAAAGTGCTTCTACATCCTGGTTTCCTGAACTTGGGTCATCCCTCTCTATTGTGCTAATACCATCATTAATTAACAGTGCCACCCCTCCATCTTTGACTAGCTTCCGGTCCTTCCTAATGTCACATACCCTTCAATATTCAGGTCCCAATCTATGCCATCCTGCAGCCATATCCCTGTAATGGCTATCAGATCATATTTATTTCTATTTGCACTCTCAGTTCATCTGTTTTGTTTTGAATGTTATGTGCATTCAGATACAGAGCCATTAGTTCTGTCGCTTTTATTACTTTCGTAACCTCTAGCCTTGTCTGCTGATTTACTCTTAGATTTGTAATCACTGCCCCTTCCTGTCACGGTTTGTTTCTCTTTTCCGATATTAATACCTTTCTCTTGCGCCTTGTCTCTACTCCTTAATTTACAACATCTTCCCAAATTTGATCCCCTGTCCCCACTATTTAGTTTAAAACCCTCTCAACTTCCCTAGTTATTCAGCTCACTAGAACACTGTGCCCAGCACGGTTCAGGTGTAGACCGTCCTAACAGTACAGCACCCACTTTCCCCAGCACTGTTGCAGGGCCCCATGAACCAGAACCCACTTCTACCACACCAGTCTTTGAGCCACGCATTCATTTCTCTAATTTTATTTGCCCTACTCCAATTTGCTCATAGCTCAGGTAATAATGCAGAAATTACCACCTTTGTGGTTCTGCTTCTTAATTTGGTGCCTTGCTCCTCACACTGACTATGCAGAACTTCTTTTGTTCTGTCTATGTAGTAGGTACCTATATGGACCAAAATGACTGGATCCTCCCCCCTCCCACTGCAAGTTCCTCTCCAGCCCTGAGAAGATGTCCCAAACGCTGGCAGCAGGCAGGCAACACAGACTTCCAGACTCTCGCTCTTTGCTACAGAGAACAGTGTCAATCCCCCGCATTACACTGTCTCCTGCTATCACTACATTCCTTTGTCCTCCCCCCCGCTTGAATGGCTTCATGGTCAGTCTGCCCATCCACACTATAGCCCTCACGGACCTACACAGACTTGCATTGAGTTTGAAAGAATTAAACAAATGGCCTTTGATCGCTGGATACAATGTCTCAAGTTAGAACCCTCATATGAAAATTTGAGAGAAGTGATGTTGTTGGAAGCATTCAGAAATAGCATCCCAAGTAGTATAAAAGCCCACATAGAAGACCAAAGAATTCACAGGGTGAGAGAAGCTGCCACCATGGCAGATGACTTTGAACTCGCACATAAACCCTCTTACCCAGGGAAAAGCCTTTCATGATAATTCTCAGGTTCACAAAGTTGGGAAAGTGATAAAAGATGGAGTGTTAGAGACAGGGAAAGAAAGTGATCACACAAGAAACCCTCCACCAATAAGGGAAGAAAATGCAGAGGGCAAGAATGTAGACCACAGACCTATGCGTTTCCCATTACAGAAAAACAGGGCATGTCAAAGCTGACTGCTGGAAATTATAAGTATAGCCCATTAATCTTGTAAGGGTGCACAAGCTTAACAAAGAAAAGGGTGCCCTGGCAGTCCCGACTATGGCCCTAACCGTGGTAAAGAACTCCATGAAGAATGCTGCTGCAGGTACGGGAGAAGTTCCTGAAGGCTGTCAGGATTTTGTTTTAAAAGGAACTGTGTCCTTATATCCCTCTAGCAAGACAAGTAAACCCATTGTCCTGCTTCGAGACACTGGGGCCATTCAATCCCTTATGCTGGGTAAAAGGAATGACCTTCCCACCAGTAAGCTCACTAAAAGTGAAGGCTTTGGTAAAAGGAGTTCAAAGAGGATACATGTCTATGCACCTGTATCGGGCCCAATTGCAGTGTGACCTTGTTTCTGGGCCAGTTACTGAAGGAATTGTCCCTAGTCTACCTATGGCTGACATAGACTTGCTACTCGGCAGTGATTTGGCTGGGGGTAAGGTGGTTGCTGCCCCAATGATATTACATTAGCCAAATGAGGCCAAGGAGAAATAGCAGGTGCACTGGCGGTAATTTTCCAAAATTTGCTGGACTCTGGGGTAGTCCCAGCAGATTGGAAAACAGCAGATGTGACGCCACTGTTTAAAAAGGGAGGTAGACAAAAGATGGGGAATTATAGACCGGTTAGCTTAACCTCTGTAGTGGGGAAGATGCTTGAGTCTATTATCAAGGAACAAATAGCAGGGCATCTCGATAGAAATTGTCCCGTTGGGCAGACGCAGCATGGGTTCATGAAGGGCAGGTCATGCTTGACAAATCTTTTGGAATTCTATGATGACATTACGAGCAAGGTGGACAATGGGGACCCAGTGGATGTGGTGTACCTAGATTTCCAAAAAGCCTTCGACAAGGTGCCGCACAAGAGGCTGCTGCATAAGATAAGGATGCATGGCGTTAGGGGTAAAGTATTAGCATGGATAGAGGATTGGTTGACGAACAGGAAGCAGAGAGTGGGGATAAATGAATGCTATTCTGGTTGGCAATCAGTCACTAGTGGTGTGCCTCAGGGATCGGTGTTGGGACCGCAATTATTTACAATTTATATAGATGATTTGGAGTTGGGGACCACGTGTAGGGTGTCAAAGTTTGCAAATGACACCAAGATGAGTGGCAGAGCAAAGTGTGCAGATGACTGTGAAACTTTGCAGAGGAACATAGATACATTGAGTGAGTGGGCAAAGGTCTGGCAGATGGAATACAATGCTAATAAATGTGAAGTCATTCATTTCGGTAGGAGTAACAGTAAAAAGGATTATTACTTGAATGGTAAAAAGTTGCAGCATGCTGCTATGCAGAGGGACCTGGGTGTCCCTGTGCATGAATCGCAGAAGGTTGGTCTGCAGGTACAGCAAGTAATTAGGAAGGCAAATGGAATTTTGTCCTTCATTGCTAAAGGGATTGAGTTTAAAAGCAGAGAGGTTATGTTGCAGCTGTATAAGGTACTGGTGAGGCCGCACCTGGAGTACTGTGTGCAGTTTTGGTCTCCTTACTTGAGAAAGGATGTACTGGCACTGGAGAGGGTGCAGAGGAGGTTCACTAGGTTGATTCCGGAGTTGAGGGGGTTGGCTTATGAGGAGAGACTGAGTAGATTGGGATTATATTCATTGGAATTCAGAAG
The DNA here is from genome assembly GCF_036365525.1 of Heterodontus francisci. NCBI lineage: Eukaryota > Metazoa > Chordata > Chondrichthyes > Heterodontiformes > Heterodontidae > Heterodontus > Heterodontus francisci. The sequence continues at coordinate 170,153,607 of NC_090374.1, forward strand.
AATGAGGGGGGATCTTATAGAAACATATAAAATTATGAAGGGAATAGATAAGATACAAGTAGAGAGGGTGTTTCCACTGGCAGGTGAAGCTAGGACAAGAGGGCATAGCCTCAAGATTAGAGGGAGCAGATTTAGGACTGAATTAAGAAGGAACTTCTTCACCCAGAGGGTTGTTAATCTATGGAATTCCTTGCCCAGTGAAGTAGTTGACGCTTCTTCAGTAAACGTTTTTAAGGTAGATATCTTTTTGAACAATAAAGGAATTAAGGGATACGGTGAGAGCGCGGGTAAGTGGATGAGTCCACGAAAAGATCAGCCATGATCTTATTGAATGGCGGAGCAGGCTCGAGGGGTCGGACGGCCTACTCCTGCTCCTAGTTCTTATGATCTTATGATAGAAAATACAGGAGGAAGTCCCTGGAATCTTTCCTGCTTGTGCAGTAACAAGGGCCATGGCCAAGCAACCTCCCCCAGAGAGAGCTGAACCAGAAAATCAGCCCAATGACTCAGAGGTCTGCATGGCTGAAACATTTTTGGAGATTTAGGAGAAATATACAATAGCCCCTCCATAATTGAAGCCCAAAAATCAGACCCCGATTGAAAAAAGTGTTTTGCGTTTTTAAGGAACTTCCCTTTCTGAACCTGCGAATTATCATGAAAGACCCTTTTACTCGGGGAAAAGCCTATGCGCGAGTTCAAAGTCGTCTGCCATGGCGGCCGCTTCTCTCACCGTGTATGCTTTGGTCTTCTATGTGGGCTCTTATACTACTTAGAATGCTATTTTGAATGCTTCCAACATTACTTCTCTCAAATTTTCATACAAAGGTTCTAGCTTGAAACACTAGATCCAGCAATCAAAAGTCATATGTTTAATTCTTTTGAATTCAATGCAAGTCTGTGTAGGTCTTTTCCAGTCGTCGGAATTTCTGTCTATATGCTTCCGGTATCAGTTCATATGTATTTAGAACTGCAGTTTTAGTTTGTTCATAATCGGAGAAACTTCCTTCTGATAACAGGGAAAAGGTTTCACGAGCCCTAACCGCAAACGCGCCTCGTAAAAAGAGAGAGCCCAAAATTATTTTGGCCATTTTAGCCTGGTAGCTATTTCCTCAAAAAAAGAAATTATGACTCAACCTCCTTCTCATTAAAGTTTGACACTAGTCTTGAGTGTCTCAGCACATCAAAGTTTTGCTCTGAATTGGGGATAAGGTTTGAGAGGCTAGCAGCATTTTCATTTTGGGTATGCAGTCTCTAACACAAACCTTCTTGCTGCTTCCTCACTTTCCGTTGCCCTTTCCTCTTTTTCCTCCTAAAATTGCATCTCCTTCCTTTTCAACTGAAACTCTCCTCTTTTGCCTTCTGAAGCTGAAACTGTATTTCTTTTTTTCATTTGTAACTGGATTCTAGCAGAATTATTTTCTCAGACTCTGATTCTAGACTTTCTTCTTCTAGCTCAAGGATAAGTTTAAAATGGTTGGCTAGACTTTCATCAGTTCAAGTTTTATTGCTTTCTGTCTGGAAGTGATTCCAACCTCTGTAGCCAAGCTTTAAATCTTCAATACTTAATTTGTTTAACTTATCACGGGATATCTCTCCCTGCTCTACAAACTTCTCAGCATTAAATGTGGCCGTCTCTTTTGTTTCTAATACCATAGAGAAAAAAAAAAAGTGTTGGTTCTATTTTCCACAATTTTAGGGGTCAATTTTCCTCCCACTGTCCAAATCTCTCATTTATCTGGCTGTTCAGATACCAGACAAGCCCCCAATTTGTTACGAGCATGTGGTGCGATATGGGTGGTTCTCACTGTTCAAATCCCCACCTGACCACAGCAAGTTTATCTGTTTAAGAGTTTAGCACCTTGGTGTTTTATTTTTCAAATAAACAGACAGCGACAGGGTTCCTTGTAGTTTTTATTTAAAACAGAAAATCATTTCTTATTGATCAATAAACCTCATCCAGATATTGTCGTAACTACATCCACTCATGCATTCGCTCGCGCGTGCACACACGAGTCAGAGAAGGCAAAAAGGAAGGCAGCTTTTCATGGGTAGGGGGAAAAGAGGAAGAGGAGGTTACAATAAACCTGTTGAATTATCTTGGAAATCAAGTTCTCGATGTATACAGGCCCGAGATGAGTGTAGATTTCTCTCTTGATTGAAGGTTCAATTAAAGACAGTGGGTTACTCTCACTGCTGTATAATGCAGAGGTCGGATTCTGCAGCAGGGCATGTGCTTTCTGGCTTGGCTGAAACACAAGCTGTTAGGATGTTGCTTCTTTTCTCTCTCTCTCTGGCTGTCTTTTTTAATACAACGTAAAGCAGTTATCTCTCGCCTCCTGTTAGGAGGCACTCTGGTCTCTTCCCCATTGTGATCGTACAAGGATCCAGGACATGGCTACTTCACAACTTCTTTGTTTCAGAAGACATCAATCAATTCTGGAATGTTTTAGGACAGGTGTAGGATGTGTACAATTGACACCTCTTAGCTTTGAAGATTTGCCCTTTGTCAAACAGTTTGAACACACAAAAGGCCAATACCTTTTTCTTCGGTGGCTATTTTGGACTTCACTTTTTAAAATCAAGGTTCATTTTTTAAAGACAAAGTCAGTTTTTCATAGCTCTTCAGAGTTACTCCACGATTGTTATATCATCACACTTCCAGTGCTGCCAGTTTAACATGAAATTGCGGGCTTTCCCATACTGGTTCTGGAGCCTTCTAAAAGGAAAGGCACAACCACTTTGGTATACTTAAATGTGTAGTCAAAGCCTGCTAAATTCCTTAATGGGTAGAAAGATTCCAAGGATACTAAAGGGAAGTGAGCACAGAAATCTGAGGCACTGGCCATAATTTTCCACTCTGCCTTAGACTCAGGGATCATGCCAGAGGACTGGAGAATTGCAAATGTTATACCTTCATTCAAAAAAGCATGTAAATATAAACCCAGCAACTATAGATAGTTTAACTTAGATGGTGGGGAAACTTCTAGAAATAATGGACTGAATTTAATAGCACGCCGCACATCGCGGCAGCGCACTTTGAAGTCAGCAGCCTTCAGAAACGGATGTGCCACAGAGCCCCCGCGCTATTTCACGCAGGGGCTCAATTAAATGGAGGGGACGTGCGGCTGCCCCCGATGACGAAAAGGGGGCGGCCGCTCCGTACCTGACAATGGCGTCCAGCGCCACCACGCAGGCACTGGCACCATTTTTAAAGGGCTTCAAACCCTGCAGGTGCCGGAGCCCAGAAATAACAAACAAAATGTCAGAAACACTTTCAAGCCCCTTTCCAAACCCCCCCTCCCCTACTGAATTATCAATGAATAAAATAACCCATCCCTCAAAAAAACAATATGTAAAATTATGAACTATAACCCCACACCTTCAGAACATTTGACCCTCAATCCCTTCCCACAATCCCCACAACCAATAGGAGTTCTTTTCCCCGCTCCTACATCCCTCCTAACCTAAAGATTTCACTGCTACCCTCTCCCCACCAGCGTCACGTCTTGGAACTCCAAATGGAGTTCCGAAGACGCAGGACTTCCATTTGGCGGCCATAATATCAGCGTGGGACAGCCGCCAGGACAAGGTCAATTGATTTAAATTTATTTCCATTCATTTTATTATGTAAATGAAGGCCCCGCCGCCATCCGCATAATGCAGCGGAGTCTAGTCAGCGCAGGGGTCATGGCGGGCCGCTCCCACAAGTATTTTACAGCACCCCCCCGACCATCGACGCTGAGGGGCTAGTAAAATTCAGCTCAATAATTTGGGACAAAATTGTCACATAGACAACTGCAAGCTAATTAATAAAAGTCAGCATGAATTTAAGGGAAAATTGTGCTCAACTAACTTGGAGCTTTTGACGAGGTAACAGAGAGGGTCGATGAGGGCAATGCTATTGATGTGGTGTACGTGGACTTCCAAAAGGCGTTTGATACAGGGCCACACAACAGATTTGTGAGCAAAGTTATAGCTCATGAAATAAAAGGGACAGCAGCAACATGGATACGAAATTGGCTGAGTGACAGGAAACAGTAGTGGTCAACGGATGTTTTTCAGACTGGAGAAATGTTTGTAGTGGAGTTCCCCAGGGCTCGGTGTTGGGATCCTTGCTCTGATATACAGTAATGACCTAGACCTTGTGTACAGGGCACAATTTCAAAATCTTTTGATGATACGAAACTTGGAAACATTGTGAACTGTAAGGAGGATAGCGTAGAACTCCAAAAGGGCATAGACAAGTTGGTGGAATGGGCGGAGAAGTGGAGGATGAAGTTCAATGCGGAGAAATGTGAAGTGATTCATTTTGATAGGAAGAACACGGAGAGACAATATAAAATAAAGGATATAACTCTAAAGGGGATGCAGGAGCACAGGGACCTAGGGGTAAATGTGCATAAGTCATTAAAGGGGGCAGGGCAGGTTGAGAGTGCAGTTAATAAAGTATCCTGGGCTTTATAGAGTGCAAGAGCAAGGAAGTTATGTTGAACTTGTATAAGACACTAGTTCGGCCTCAGCTGGAGTATGGTGTCCATTTCTGGGCACGGCACTTCAGAAGGATGTGAAGGCATTGGAGTACAGAAAAGATTCACGAGAATGGTTCCAGGGAACTTCAGTTATGAAGACAGATTGGAGAAGTTGGGACTTTTCCTTGGAGAAGAGAAGGCTGACAGGAGATTTGTTGGAGATATTCAAAATGACGAGGGGTTGTAATGGTGGGTGATTTTAACTTCCCCTATATTGACTGGGACTCATTTAGTGCTAGGGGCTTGGATGGGGCAGAATTTGTAAGCAGCATCCAGGAGGGCTTCTTGAAACAATATGTTGATAGTCCAACTAGGGATAGGACCATACTGGACCTGGAATTGGGGAATGAGCCCGGCCAGGTGGTCGAAGTTTCAGCAGGGGCGCATTTCGGGAACAGTGACCATAATTCCATAAGTTTTTATAAGGTACTTGTGGATAAGAGCAGTCCTTGGGTGAAGGTGCTAAATTGGGGGAAGGCTAATTATATTAGGCAGGAACTGAAGAATTTAGATTGGGGGTGGCTGTTTGAGGGTAGATCAACATCTGACATGTGGGAGTCTTTCAAATGGCAGCTGATTAGAATCCAGGGCCAGCATGTTCCTGTGAGGAAGGATAAGTTTGGCAAGTTTCGGGAAGCTTGGATAACGCGGGATATTGTGAGCCGAGCCAAAAAGAAAAAGGAAGCATTTGTAAGGGCTGGAAGGCTCGGAACAAATGAAGCACTTGAGGAATATAAAGACAGTAGGAAGGAACTTAAGCAAGGAGTCAGGAAGGCTAAAAGGGGTCATGAAAAGTCACTGGCAAACAGGCTTAAGGATAATCCCAAGGCTTTTTATACGTATATAAAGAGCAAGAGGGTAAATAGGGAAAGGGTTGGCCCACTCAAGGACAGAGATGGGAATCTATGCATGGAGCCAGAGGAAATGGGCGAGGTACTAAATGAGTACTTTGCATCAGTATTCACCAAAGAGAAGGACTTGGTGGATGATGAGCCTAGGGAAGGGAGTGCAGATAGTCTCAGTCATCTCATTATCAAAAAGGAGGTGGTGTTGGGTGTCTTGCAAAACATTCAGGTAGATAAGTCCCCAGGGCCTGATGGGATCTACTCCAGAATACTGAGGGAGGCAAGGGAAGAAATTGCTGGGGCCTTGACAGAAATCTCTGCATCCTCATTGGCTACAGGTGAGGTCCCAGAAGACTGGAGAATAGCCAATGTTGTTCCTTTGTTTAAGAAGGGTAGCAAGGATAATCCAGGAAATTATAGGCCGGTGAGCCTTACGTCACTGGTAAGGAAATTATTAGAGAGGATTCTTCGGGACAGGATTTGCTCCCATTTGGAAACAAACAAACTTATTAGCGAGAGGCAGCATGGTTTTGTGAAGGGGAGGTCGTGTCTCACTAACTTGATTGAGTTTTTTGAGGAAGTGACGAAGATGATTGATGAGGGAAGGGCAGTGGATGTTATCTATATGGACTTCAGTAAAGCCTTTGACAAGGTCCCTCATGGCAGACTCGTACAAAAAGGTGAAGTCACACGGGATCAGAGGCGAGCTGGCAAGATGGATACAGAACTGGCTCAGTCATAGAAGACAGAGGGTAGCAGTGGAAGGGTGTTTTTCTGAATGGAGGGATGTGACGAGTGGTGTTCCGCAGGGATCTGTGCTGGGACCTTTGCGCTTTGCAGTATATATAAATGATTTGGAGGAAAATGTAGCTGGTCTGATTAGTAAGTTTGCGGACGACACAAAGGTTGGTGGAGTTGCGGATAGTGATGAGGATTGTCAGAGGATACAGCAGGATATAGATCGGTTGGAGACTTGGGCGGAGAAATGGCAGATGGAGTTTAATCCGGACAAATCTGAGGTAATGCATTTTGGAAGGTCTAATGCAGGTGGGAAGTATACAGTAAATGGCAGAACCCTTAAGAGTATTGACAGGCAGAGAGATCAGGGCGCACAGGTCCACAGGTCACTGAAAGTGGCAACGCAGGTGGATAAGGTAGTCAAGGCGGCATACGGCATGCTTGCCTTCATCAGTCGGGGCATAGAGTATAAAAACTGGCAAGTCATGCTGCAGCTGTACAGAACTTTATTTAGGTCACACTTAGAATATTGTGTGCAATTCTGGTCGCCACACTACCAGAAGGACGTGGAGGCTTTGGAGAGGGTACAGAAGAGGTTTACCAGGATGTTGCCTGGTCTGGAGGGCATTAGCTATGAGGAGAGGTTGGATAAACTCGGACTGTTTTCACTGGAACAACGGAGGTGGAGGGGCGACATGATAGAGGATTACAAAGTGATGAGTGGCATGGACAGAGTGGATAGTCAGAAGCTTTTTCCCAGGGTGGAGGAGTCAGTTACTAGGGAACATAGGTTTAAGTTGCGAGGGGCAAAGTTTAGAGGGGATGTGCGAGGCAAGTTCTTTACAGAGGGTGGTGAGTGCTTGGAACTTGCTGCCGGGGGAGGTGGTGGAAGCAGGTACGATAGCGACATTTAAGAGGCATCTTGACAAATACATGAATAGGATGGGAATAGAGGGATATGGGCCCCGGAAGTGCAGAAGGTTTTAGTTTAGGCAGGCATCAAGATCGGCGCAGGCTTGGAGGGCCGAATGGCCTGTTCCTGTGCTGTACTGTTCTTTGGGTCTGGTCAGAGTAGATAGGGAAAAACTGCTCCCACTCATGAAAGGATTGAGAACGAGAGGGCACAGATTTAAGGTGAATGGCAAAAGAAACAAAAAGCTACACGAAGAAAAACTTTTTTTTTACACAGTGAGTGGTTGAGGTCTGGAATGCACTGCCTGAGAGCAGTGGAGGCAGGTTCAATTGAGGTATTCAAAAGGGAATTAGACTGTTATCTGAAAAGGAAGAATGTGCAGGGTTATGGGGAGAAAGCAGGGGATTGGTATTAGATGAATTGCTCATTCAGAGAGCCTGCACGATGGGCCGAATGGCCTGCTTTTGCACTGTAACAATTCTGTGATGCTGTGATTCAAGGGAGTGATGTACATAAAAGACTCTTCAACAAAATATTGCCAGTACAGCTTGATTTTATATGCACCAAAACAACCCTTCCTCCTTCACCCTCAAGAGCCCAGGGATTAAGGATTTCAGACAATGGAAAACCAAGAAGAAAATCCCTTGTTCACAAGGATGAGAGAAAGAGAACACCATCAATACATGGCAACTAACTGGATTATGGAAGTTATATTTGTGTGATGGGCTGAGCTACTGGTACATGAGGCATTGAAGAGGGTCTTCACATATGTTTCAAGTAATTGAAACATTTCTTGAAAATGTGATAATTACTGTAAATTGTGAAGGATCAAGACAATTTACACACACAGTTTTGGAAAGAAATATTGGATATCAATTAGTACCTGCAGGATAGCATCAATTCGATTTCTCTCAGCAATCAGGAACTCATTTTCTGTATTGCAAGTCTGAATGATTTTATCCCTATCTTCCTGTTCACTTTGGAATCTCTGCTGATCATCTTCCCTTGATTGTTTGGAAATTTGGAGAGCCTTTTCCAATTCCTTCACTTTCTGCTGAAGTTCTGAATTTTGTACTGTTAATTACAATAACGAAGTGATTTAGATGCTGCCTAAACCAGTTTTTGCAGTTTTGATCTACAATGTCAATCTACAGCATTGGAAATTTCAACAAAAATATTTCACATATCATATCTAATGTACGTACACAAGTTACATATTACACACATATCTAAATCATCTAACCCCAGCAGTCAACCACTGATCAACTGGTGATTATGTCAGTTGTTAACCCTTTGCTGAGGAGCATTGCACATTAATAAGCATCATAAAGATTTCCTAATCAAATCACTACACATGCAGGGACAAGTAGCAATTACTGGAGTGATTAAAAGGCTGTAATCTGATTCTGCAAATCATATCTAAACTCCATGAGGTCTCTCACATCCATGCCCAAGTATACCATTTTCAGAACATAGTATACATAAACACTGGCATTTCCTTGCCATCAAATGCAGAGTTGGTGACTGCATTACAATCAAGCCTTCTATGTGCACCAGAAACATGTCCTAATCAATGCCATTATGTCACTAATTAATGGAGTGGAAAAATAAAAAGGCTACCAATGACTCAAACACGCAAGCATCAAAAAATTAGTACAAGGAACTAACTTCAAATCCTTAACATTCAGATGTTGGTTGTAAACTGCTCAAGTTTAATGACCAAGCTGGAAATTTATGTGCCTCAAAGGCATTGCTAATCTATTTAGTCAACCTAACCTGATGAGCAACAGTTATTTTTCATGAATGGGGCAAGAAAAAAATTGTTAATGTTATGCAAAATAGACAGATGGTCAGAGGAAGTTGCAACTTTGTGTACTTTTGGCACATTTGACATAATCCCAATTTATATCAATCACTTGCTCATTTCCTGATCCTGTTATTATTTATATAAATTTCCTATGGTACGTGAAAAGGTTTGAAAAAAATAGCAAAAGGAATTTTTTTCCCCCCAGTAACTTGTAGTTATATAATGCTTTTAACACAGTAAAACATCAGTGGCGCAATGGTTAGCACCGCAGCCTCACAGCTCCAGCGACCCGGGTTCAATTCTGGGTACTGCCTGTGTGGTGTTTGCAAGTTCTCCCTGTGTCTGCGTGGGTTTTCTCCGGGTGCTCCGGTTTCCTCCCACAGCCAAAAAACTTGCAGGTTGGTAGGTAAATTGGCCTTTATAAATTGCCCCTAGTATAGGTAGGTAGGGAAATATAGGGACAGGTGGGGACGTGGTAGGAATATGGGATTAGTGTAGGATTAGTATAAAATGGATGGTTGATGGTCGGCACAGACTCAGTGGGCCGAAAGGCCTGTTTCAGTGCTGTATCTCTAAATAAAAAAAAAATAATAAAAAGACTTCTTTGTATTTACAAGAAAGTTCGCACAGCTCACACAGTGATTCACCCATCGCTGTAATGCAGCAAATTCATTGAAGCTGGGTGACAGACCTAACTGGCACCAAGTAAACTATTATATTCCTTGCTAATATGAAAAATGATACAGGCCTCATAGAAAATGCATCTCCTATGTACACAAAATAATTCCATAGCAGCTAGGAGTCATCACAGCCCAAAACCAGGTGAAATGTCCAACACAAATCTAACTGCTCTTGGGGCATAAGCAACTTCTTGCAGGCATTTCTAGCACCTAATTTTATAGCTAAGGAGAGCAATAATTTTTCATAACTAACAGCTCTCCTGTGGCACTGCTCAGTGAGTCAGAGATTGTGCTATTGAAGGAAGGAGGGCGTCCTCCTGTGAAGGAAGGGCATATAATGCCAGTGGAAGAATTTGGAAAGAAATTTGTAAGGAATCTCCCCAGAGACCTTGAAGTAAGTGTCTGATTATTTTCCAGACACATTAAATATCAGTTATATAATTAAATCAATATGGGGGAGGAGAAGCTATTTGAGGTCCATCTGATTAGTTTTGAGTAATTAAGCCCAACATATTCTAAATGCAGGACTTTTAACAAGAACATTCTTTAAAAACTTGAATAATGGAACAGTGCTTCAAGAAGTTGCTAACTGCTTATATAGAGAACGTTAAATGATTATATAAACAAATAAAAGATAGGCAGTGTCTTAACTGTTTACAGCACATTACAAAATACTCAACTTCAAAATTTGGCAGATTAAAATTTCAGGGGCAACCCATGTAACCCACTGTAAAACAAAGCCTGAAATATCACAACCTAATTGAGGAAAGTAACTTCTGAAACTGAAAAGTTCATGCTTTACCTAGTTTTAAACATTTTACAGCATAAAACAAATAATTCTGGTTGCTTTCATTGTCCTGAAAATGGTGGTGGGGGAGGAAGGTATTCAAACAGCAGTTCTGCTGTCAATCATAAAAGTTTATTCAAATTGTATATATGCCATAATGGACAAAATGTGTGCTGGATATAACATATCAAATCTCCCATGGCATTATTCAAGTCAAGTTGGATGATACAATCTAAGGACTGAGTGTCATACTGTATTAGTGTGCTTCCAGATAGAAAGATGTCCTTTTGAGGTCACAAAGTCTAATTGTTGTTAAGTAATCACTACCACAGGTCACAGATTGGTGAGGGAGCCATGCGTTTAAAGTACTTCTAAGTTACAGAATTCAGATTTGAAGCACCCAGTTTTATTTTTAAATCTATTCATAGGATGTGGGCATCGCTGCCAAAGATAGCATTTATTGTCCATTCACACATATTAGGCAATTAACATTTTAATTAACCCAGTGTTAGATCATTAACTTTCTACCTTTCTTTAACAAAATATGCCATCTCAAATGCAACAAACAAGATGCGCACTAGGTAGCTCATATTTGTCTTGCAAGAGATCACCAATGACATTAAGTGTGATATGCTGTTTTAAAAGGACAAGCATCACATAAAAGTGTCAGCTGTAGCTCAGTTGGTAGCACTCTTGCCTCTGAATCACAGGATTCTGGGTTCAAGTTCCACTCCAAGACTTAAAGCAGCTCAAAAATCCAGTACAGTACTGAGGGATAGCTGCACTGTCAGAGGTGCCCTCTTTCGGATGGGAAGTAAAAGATCCCATGGCACTATTTCAAAGAGCAAGGGAGTTATCCCTGGTGTCCTGCCCAATATTCAACCCTCAATCAACATCATAAAAACAGATTATCTGGTCATTATCACATTGCTGTTTGTGAGAGCTTGCTATATGCAAATTGCGTTAATGTAGGAAATGTGGCAGCCAGTGATTACACTTCAAAAGTACTTCCTTGGCTGTAAAGCACTTTGAGATGTCCGGTGGTCACAAAAAGCACTATATAAAATGCAAGTCTTTCTTTCACATACAACAGAATATATTATGCTGCTAAGGTGAAGTTGTATTTCTTTAATACCTGAATAAGTTCAAGTTTAATTGCTCTTTAGGTTACAGGTCATTGGTTTGGTAAAGTCTTGTAGAGGTTTCAGATATTCAGAGTCCTGCGTAAAGTGGCTTTGTTTTGTTATACTTTACAGCATCTGGAATATGATGTTGTGGATAGGAAATGTGCACATTATTTTGAACTGTCAATGCCAATCTGAGTGGAGAAGGAAAATGGTAGCCAAAAACTGGCGAAGGAATTGTTTGAACTATTTGATCATTTTTTGTACTTGCTGATTCATGAATGATAACTCAATGAAATCTTTCTGGTTACTCATTTCTCATGATTTTTGCTGCATTCATATTTAGCCAACATTCAATCACAGATTGTAACGCAATTTGAAATTTGTAAATTACATAAAAGTTTAGTTACATACGAAAGATATTAATTTTATGATATGCAATACAAATTTATTCATGAAAATTACTATTTACAAATTTCTCAATTTCTTTCTGGAAACATTAGGTTTTCTTGTACCTTTCAATTGTGCATGTACTTTGTGAACTGAGTCTATTCTGTCTTCTGAAGTGCATCTCACAACACTGGCTTCCTTCTTGGCCACAGCTAGCTCATACTCCAGGGTCTGTCGCAGTGCTTCTCCTTTCTCCAGTTGTGCTCGCAGCCTAGTAATATGGCTTTCAAATGTTGAACGCTGTGGAAATAAAATGGCATTAATTGGTTAAATGCACTTACAAAAATATAAAGTGCAATTTCTCTCTCAGCATTATATTCACTAATACTGAACCTCAGTGTTGCCTAGGGAAGTGGATGGACAACAATAGAACAGCATGGACAGTAGCCACAAAAACTTGCTTCCACAGCAGGATAGAATAATGTAATCAGTGAAATTTAAACATTTCCTACTATGGCATAAGAAAAACAACACCCTTTACTACTCTACGTTCACACATTTCATATCCAAATACATATTGATAAAAGAATACATTTGCACATTTTCTCCAACTTAACCTCCGGGAGGTCTACAGACCAAACACTGTAGATATTAAATCATTAAAACACACACCACAGAAAAAAAAATCTAAAAAAAATTTTAAAAAATAGAGTTAGCTTAGAGTGTATAGTCCTTTAAAAAAAGGGCGGCACAGTGGCGAAGTGGTTAGCACCACAGCCTCACAGCTCCGGAGACCCGGGTTCAATTCTGGGTACTGCCTGTGTGGAGTTTGCAAGTTCTCCCTGTGTCTGCGTGGGTTTTCTCCGGGTGCTCCGGTTTCCTCCCACAAGCCAAAAGACTTGTTGGTAGGTAAATTGGCCATTATAAATTGCCCCTAGTATAGGTAGGTGGTAGGGAAATATAGAGACAGGTGGGGATGTGGTAGGAATATGGGATTAGTGTAGGATTAGTATAAATGGGTGGTTGATGGTCGGCACAGACTCGGTGGGCCGGAGGGCCTGTTTCAGTGCCGTATCTCTATTACAAAAAAGAGAACATGGAATGAAAAGGGAAGTTTCAAACTGGTCAATTCATTATCCTTACAGAATGTACATAATATTTTAGGTTGTAGACTGGCTGTTTAAGACTACAGAATTAATAGGAAAGACCAGATTATCAAACAGTAAACACCAGGCATATCAACTTGATTCTGAAGACAATCTGTTCCTTCATAAGTAGAAATATTTTATTCAATTAATCCTTTCAGAAAAATGTGTTTTTAGATATTTAAAAGAAATTCAACCTCAATTATCTAATTGGGAGCTGACTCCCAAGCAAGATTGCCAGTGAAATCAATTATAGCCCTTTGTACCCCAGAGCAGCTCCACTACAAAAGAGACACAGCCTCAAGACAGCCGTACAATCACAAATAGCCACACTACTGAGATTGAGATCTCCAGCGTGCTACATGACAATCTCCATAACAGCATTAAGTCGGACTTTCAAGAATATATCTGAGAAGGTTTATTATGAGACCATGGGAATAGAGAGGCCACCACGAGATGGCAAGGTTGAGGGTAACCGTGAATATGGGTAGGAGAGTTTATAAGGAGGGAGAGGTTGTGGGAGGACAGAGGGGCTGTAAACTCAGAGCATGATGAGTTGAGATGGAGGTTGAAATCACCAAGGATGAGAAGTTGCTCAATGCAGCGGTTGAGGGAAGAAAGCAGTGGTGACAACTCAGTGAGCGTGGTACTTGGATGGGGAGCAGGGAACAAGAATTTTGAAGGAGCACAGCTTGGAGATGAAATGGAGTTATGAGAGAATAATTACACCAGGTCATGCAGATATAATTCAGACCCTATCAAATCCATACATTCGGTCCTTATTCTTATAAAATACTTTCCAAGACACATGCAGCAATTTGCGAAGCAAATTAGAATTGGTTACAACAAAGGCATTTCTCTACATTGAAGACCAAGAAGCTAGAAGACAAAACAAAGAGACTACAGCACCTCACAGGTAGGATGCTGTACTTGAGACAAGTTTATATAGGCAGTTTCCATTATAAATTTCTGTGTCCACATTTATGATAAAGTTAACACAAGTAGTATGTGCAGATGTAAGATTAATATCAGATTATATAGAGAGGCATCACATCTTATTACTGCAGAGAACTTACAGCTGAGGCAATTTGCATGAGTGTCATTGTGTATTAGCGTTATGATCGACTGACATTGTCATACTATTATGATCCCCATGGAGACCAACAAACCCCTCAAAAAAAATCCACCGACTGACCCCAATTTAGCAATCAATAACCAAACGGACAAGATTTCACTTCTATAAATTTTACTTTAACACTCAAACCAAAACCAACATAAAGTAAACATGAACTAACGGTTTAAACCAAGATCGATGTACATATATCTTAAAGGTTACACATTAACTATCAGATGGTACAAGGTATATCTCAAGTCCTTTGGCAATCCTATTGGCAGGATATTGCCAAACCGTCACAAAATCCTTCAGGTCTTTGAACTTTTCAAGTAGATCTCCAGATTCCCGTCTCCCAAGTTACAAACACCTGTTTCCACTTGGTGACAGTTTCTCTGCAATCTGAACCCCACTAATATCATCTACACCAAAACTGCACACCTTTCTGGAACTTTCGTGTGATTTGCTCACAACAGGCCTGGTGGTGTAGCTTCATTGGTCACGCCTTATGTAACCCTTTAAGGCAGCGGAAACAGCAATAGCAACTTGTATTTTACAAAGGGTTAGCTCCCAGAAAACAGGTTCAGTTCAGCAGCTCTTGGAAACTTTTTCAACCAACACCCAGCTTTGCAGTCTCTCTAAACAACCACTCTGCCAGCTTTGCAGCCGGCTTGTGAAACGGAATCCCAAACTCCAATCACGTGCTTCTGGTTAAAAAAAACTGCTTGTTGTTTCTCAGTCACAGGACTGTTTGTCTAACCTGGATATGACTCCCCAGAACCAGGAAACCTTTAGTTTCAAATTTCAAATCAGGATTTGTCTCAAAAAAATACACTTAGAATCCAAAGTTGAAGCACCCAACAAGTCAGCTACACAGAATGCAGACGAGGTCTCCATCACAATACCACTAGAAGGGCATTTGACAGTAAATGTCCAGCATTCAGTACATCACAAACAATCAATGTAATGTAGATAAAACTTACAACTCAAACCAAAATTTTTGTAAATCTAAAGATATCAGTTGTTAACTTCCATGTGAGCGTCATCGCACATAAACATTGATTCCATGGAGAGATACTACAGAACAAAAATGTATCAATTAAACACTTGGATCCAGTCTGACCTCCACCTTCCATAAACGCCAAGCGGCCTCATCCTGTGCTTTACTAAGCCCTACTTACCAATCATCCTTATCCCCAGTGACTCATGCTGTCTTTCAATAGATCTTGCTTGAAGTCTATATCTACAAATTGTACAGCTAATATGCCGCCTTACAAGTTCTCTCACTCCTCTGACTTTAGCATCCTGTGCGTCTTTTACCCCCACTCCACTTTCAATGGCAGGGACTTCAGCCACCTCAGCTCTACTCTTTACAACTTCTCCCAAATTTCCACAGCTCTCGCTCTCTCACTACCTTAAAGAAACAGGTTTGGGAAGATTTTTAAAACATGTCTCTGTTCATCTCACCTAATCATCCTGCAAGACTCGCTCCTTTCTTCTAAAATTTCTTGGGAGCTTTCTTTCCTATGTTAAACATACTATATAAATATAAAATGTTAATCAATACCATGAAGTAATCCCAAGTAGAACAAAGGTCACCACCCAGGCACCAATATAACTGGGAAGATCAACAAGTACAAATATGGAGAAAAATAATTACATAAAATTACAATTTTGCTTAATTCATAGTACTGTCTGCATGGTCCAATAAAGGCACTAATCTTCATACAAACTAGACATTCCACATAAATAATTCTGCAAGCCTACCTCTTCATTAAATTTGCTGGTTAGTTCCAATTTTTCTTTTTCCACTTTATTCAGCTTCCACCTGAGATCAGTGCAACTGCAGTCACCATCCCCAGGTTGCAACTGTTTCATTTGATTTTGGAGCTGATTAATGGTACTTTGCAATCTGAGTAAAGAATTTTTAAAAATACATTTATATATCATATATCATGACCTTAGGACATCTGAAAGAGGTTCAGAGCTAATGAAGTACCTTTGAAGTTGGAAGATAAGGAAGTGAGGCTGCCAGTTTGTGCATAGCAAGATCCCACAAACAGCAATGAGATAAATGCACAGCTGGATCATGTTTGTGATGGGGCTGATTGAGGGATAAATGGGCAGATACCATGCAACCTCCCCTGCTTCTCTTCAAATAGTGCGTTGGGATCTTTTACATTCACCCATAGGGCAGATAGGCTTTGGTTTAAAGTCCATAAGATTGTTCAACACAAAAAAAAGTAAACTTTAAACACTTTACATCAAACTAATCCACAATTGTGACTTTAAGCGTATTTTCAATCCAGGAGTATTTTTCCAGTCATATTAAAAAATTAGAGAAATTACAGAAATATGCCAAATATGGTATGATTAATCATTTATCCTTTTTCCATACATGAATGATTCATTGACCGGCAATGTCTATTTCTATGGATTACTACAGCTACCCTACCTTTCAATTTCATTAGCAGTAGAATTTTGCTTTTGCTGAGATAACAGTTTTGGGATGAGGAGATTCCTGGGTTCTCTGCTAGTTCTCAACTGAACAATCTGGGAGCTGTTACCCGTTCCATTGCGGGAACGTCGCAGAGGATCTTGCAAATCTGCAGCAGACATAACTTCCTTGCTCCTACATGTTTTAAAACCTTTAAGTAAACAGAAATAAAAGTTTTCAGGACTAAAATGTAAACATTCGATAATCTAGGAAAATCATTCGAGAGAGGGAAAGCCTTACTCGCCACGCTGTCTAAAACACCCGTATACAAGAACCCGTGGATGTGGGAGTTAAGAAAGTAACACATTTAACTACAACCTTAAAGTATCCTGCAGTTCAATTATGCAGTTTGTTCTAGGTCAGTGCATGTTAAAGGAACGAAGCATTAAAAATGAAAAGCCTAACTGTGAACGATCCAGTCCTTATACTTATCCCGTTATTTCAATCAGGAAGGTAAAAGACCATGAGGAACACGGAACCTGAGACACACTTACTGCTCACTTCTCGCCCACTAATGAATTCGCCCCGGCCTGGTGACCACTTCGTGCTGGAAAACACGGAAAAGGTCGTGTTTGTAACCAAGGGCATTAGGCTCTCACTCCGGTGGATCGAGAAGGAAAAGAATGTCAAGCAGATTAATTGAAACGCAAAGTACAAAACGGTTTTCTGTTGTTATAAGTGGGGTTTGCGACAGGACGGCAGACAGTGCAGTACACAACTGTTGCGTTTCACAGTCGGGCATTGTGAGGGGAGGCGGGGTTGGCCAGGGGGGCGAGGGCTGGGTTGACCACAGGGAGGGGGGCAGGGAGGGGGGCGGGGAGAAAGGGGCGGGGCGGCACAAACATTTGAAACTATGCCATGTTTGCAGACATTCCACACAGGAGAAGCCCAATTTCCCCCATCCTACCTGTCTTTCTCTTCACACAGGGAAGGGAAGGGGAGGGGGGTGTGGTTCTGAGGTGGTCAGACACCCAGGAAGTGGGGCGAGGTACACAGGAAGTAGGAGATAACCACTGTTAACGTAACTGTACTATGTGACTGATCCAGAGGCGTGGACTAATGATCCAGAGACATGATTTCAAGTCCCACAACAACTGGAAAATGTAAATTCAATTCATTAAATCTGGAATAAAAATCTCTGATCAGCAATGCTTCCTCCAATGTCCCGCTGCTGTACGTATGCCTGTTGGATTGCCAATTCTCCAAGACTGCTGCACAACTGCAGATCTTAAAGGGACCGCAGCTTGTGCACACCGTTAGTCCCCTGGGTGGCACATTCCCCACCGCTGTTCTGCCGCACCCCTGTGCAGCTTAGATGGAACGTTGAGTCTCAGTAATGGTGACCATGAAACCAGAATGTTGTAAAAACCCATCTGGTTCACTAATGTCCATTAGGAAAGGAAATCTACCATCCTTACCTGGTCTGGCCTATATGTGATTCCAGATGCACAGCAATATGGTTGATTCTTAACTGCCCTCTGAAATGGCCTAGCAAGCCACTCACATGTGTCAAACCTCTATGAAAGACAATAAAACTGGGTACCACCTGGCATCGATCAAGATACTGGAAATGCCAGAGGCACAGCCTGCCCAGTAAACCTTGCAAAGGCCTCCTCACTAACATCTGGGGACTTTGTCAAAAATGGGACAGCTGTCTCTCAGACTTGTCAAGCAACAGCCTGACAATCACATGCTCAGAGTCATAATTTTCAGCCAATTTCTAATCACCATCCTTGAGTATGTGCTGTACCACCAGCAAGACAGACCCACCAAGAGGTCAGAAGGGAGTGGCCCTGGGAGTCCTCAACATTGACTCCGGATCCCATGAAGTCTCGCATCAGGTCAAACATGGGGAAAGAAACCTCCCGCTGATTACGACCTACCGCCCCCCCCCCCCCCCCTCCCTCAGCTGATGAATCAGTGCTCCTCCACTTTGAACACTTGGAAAAAGCACAGAGGGTTACAAGGCACTGTGGACCAGCAGCAGCAGAATTGCATTCAAACACAATCTGTAACCTCATGGCCTGGCATATCCCTCACTTTACCATTACCATCAAGCCAGGGGACTTACTCTGGTTCAATGAGAAGTGTAGAAAAGCATGCCAGGAGCAGCACCAGGCATAGCCAAAATGAGGTGCTAACCTGGTGAAGCTACAACACAGGACTACTTGCATGATAAACAGCAGAAGCAGCATGTGATCGAACAAAGCAATCCCACAATCAACAGATCTAATCAAAGCTCTGCAATCCTGCCACATCCTGTAATGAATGGCAGTGGACAATTAAACAACTAACAGGAGCAGAAAGCTGCATAAACACCCCCATCCTCAAAGATGGTGTCCAACATGAGAGTGCAAAAGACAAGGCTGAAGTGTTTGCAATCATCTTGAGCCAGAAGTGCCAAGTGGATGATCCATCTCAGCCTCCTCCTGAGGTCCCCAACATCACAGAATCCAGTTTTCAGCCAATTTGATTCACTCCACGTGATGTCAAGAAACAGGTGAGCACACTGGATACATCAAAGACTATGCACCCCAACAACAGGACGGCTGTAGTACGAAAGATTTGTGCTCTAGAACTAGTCGTGCCCCAAGCCAAGCAGTTCCAGTACAGCTACAATATTGGCATTACCTGACAATGAGGAAAATTGCCTAGGTATGTCCTGTCCACAAAAAGCAAGATAAATCTAATCTGGCCAATTACCACCCCATCAGTCTACTCTTGATCATCAGCAAAGTGATGGAAAGTGGCACTGAAGTGCTATCATGCAGCACTTACATGTAAGTAACTTGTTGGCCAATGCTCAGTTTGGGTTCTGCCAGAACTACCCAACTCCAGACCACATTACAGCCTTTGTATACACATGGACAAAAGAGCTGAATTCCAGAGGTGAGGAGAGAGTGACTGCCCTTGACATCAAGGCAACATTTGACCGAGTATGGCATCAAGGCGCATTTGTCGAACTGAGGTCAACAGGAATGAGGGGGAAGAATCTCTACTAGCTGAGTCTGACCTAACACAACGAAAGAAGATTGTGGTTGTTGGAAGCCAATCATCTCAGCCCCAGGACATCGCTGCAGGAGGTGCTCAGGTCAGTGTCCTAGGCCCAACTATTTTCAGTTGCTTCATCAGTGAGTGACCTTCCTCTCATCATAAGGTCAGCGTGGGCATAGTATTAAGTTCCATTTACAACTCCTCAGGTAATGAGTTTACTGGGCTGATATTCATGCCACACAAGTGCCAGTCGATTGTCATCTCTAATGAGATAGTCTAATCACCTCTGGCAATCAATGCTATTACAATTGTCAAATCCCCCACCATCAACCATCCTGGGGGTTACTATTGACCAGAAACATAACTGGACCAGCCACTAAAGACTGTGATTACAAAAGCAGGTCAGAGGCTGGGTAATCTGTGGCAAGCAGCTCACTTTATGGCTCTCAAAAGCCTTTCCACAAGGCACAAGTCAGGAGTGTGATGGACTACTTTCCACTTGCCTGGAAGGCTCCAACACTCAAGAAGCTCAACACCATCCAGAACAAAGTTACTATTTGATCAGTACGCATCCACCTTAAACATTCACTCCAACCACCATCAGCACACAGTCGGAGTAGTTTGTACCATCAAGATGTACTGCAGCAACTCACGAAGGCTTCTTCGACAGTACCTCCCAAACCCATAACCTCTACCCCCTAGAAAGACAAGGGCAGGCGATGCATGGGAGCACTACCACCTCCAAGTTAGATACCATTCTGACTTGGAAATACATTGCTGTTCCTTTATCCCCCACTCCCCTGGGTTAAAATCCTGGAACTCTCTCCCTAACAGCACCTTGTTAGTACTTACACCACATGGACTGCAGCAGTTCCACACGACAGCTCACCATGAAGGCAGTTAGGGATGGGTGATAGTAGATGCTGGTCTTGCCAGCAATGCCCATATACTGCGAATGAATTAAAGAGAAAATAGGAGTGAAGTTCCCAAGGGCTGAAAGGGCGAGATACTCAGGGTGGGGATAAGGTGCAAGAGTAAAGTACCCGGGGGGCTGGGGGAGCAGGAGTATCTAGTCAGTAGTTTAAGAGCAGGTTTGGGGAGGGGATGGTAAATTGGAGTTTGGGGCAGGTACAAGGGAAGGGAAGAGTGGGGAGTGCAGGGTGGTACCCAGAGGTTGGAGGACAGGTGCGTGGGCAGGGTGGTGCCCAAGAGTTTGGGCAGGTACCGGGGCAACCACAATCCGTGCAGCATCAGACGAACACCGTCGCGCGCGTAACAAGAGGCCGCCCGCCCCCAACCCACAGCCCCACATCATCCCGGATCAAGCCTATTAAATAAATAAGAGGAGAGAAAACAACACGTTTGATGCCATCGCCCGCGCTGCAGCCGAGCTCCCACCTGCTCCCCGTGGCCATTCCTGTGTTTAAATGTCCCGCGCGGAGCCTCGGCCTCGAACCGAGCGGAGCAGAGCATCGGTTAAAAACTCAACTGAACTCCTTTCTCTCTCTTCCGCCCCGCAGTTTCACTTCCGCTCATGGGGCAGAAGCATCTGCACTATGATTGGCGGAACGTTTCCCTCATGCGTCATGACGTACGTGCGTGACGGGCCTCCTGACAATCGGACGCGTTGCCCAGTAACGGGAGCCAGATGCTGCGCGTGCGCACTGAGCACTGTTAACTGCCAGCTCTGTTCGCGCGCTCTGCGGGCGGCAAATGGTGGAGATGGAGAATGAGGGGAGCAACATACTGCTGGTCAATCCTACACACTGTTCCAATATTACTCAACATACGGCAGCCTTGGCTCAGCGAGTAACCCAAACTCTACAGTACAGGACTGAGGGAGTGCTGCACTGTCGGAGGGGCAGTACTGAGGGAGTGCTGTTCTGTTGGAGGGGCAGTACTGAGGGAGTGCTGCACTGTCGGAGGGGCAGTACTGAGGGAGTGCTGCACTGTCGGAGGGGCAGTACTGAGGGAGTGCTGCACTGTCGGAGGGGCAGTACTGAGGGAGCCCTACAATGTGAGAGGGTCAGTACTAAGGGAGTGCTGCACTGTCGGAGGGGCAGTACTGAGGGAGCCCTACAATGTGAGAGGGTCAGTACTAAGGGAGTGCTGCACTGTCGGAGGGGCAGTACTGAGGGAGCCCTACACTGAGAGGGGCAGTACTGAGGGGGCCTTACAATGTGAGAGGGTCAGTACTGAGGGAGTGCTGCACTGGCGGAGTGATGCACTGTTGGAGGGGCACTACTGAGGGAGCCCTACATTGTGAGAGGGTCAGTACTGAGGGAGCCCTACACTGAGAGGGGCAGTACTGAGGGAGTGCTGCACTGTCGGATGGGCAGTACTGAGGGAGCGCTGCACTGTCGGAGGGGCAGTACTGAGGGAACGCTGCACTGTCGGAGGGACAGTACTGAGGGAGTGCTGCACTGGCGGAGGGTCAGTACTGAGGGAGTGCTGCACGGTCGGAGGGGCAGTACTGAGGGATTGCTGCACTGTCGGAGAGGCAGTACTGAGGGAATGCTGCACTGTCAGAGGGGCAGTTCTGAGGGAGGGCTGCACTGGCGGAGGGTCAGTACTGAGGGAGCCCTACAATGTGAGGGTCAATACTGAGGGAGTACTGCACTGTCGGAGGGGCAGTACTGAGGGAGCCCTACACTGAGAGGGGCAGTACTGAGGGAGCGCTGCACTGTCAGAGGGCCAGTACTGAGGGAGCGCTGCGCGCTGCACTGTCAGAGGGGCAGTACTGAGGGAGCCCGACAATTTGAGAGGGTCAGTACTGAGGTAGTGCTGCACTGTCAGAGGGGCAGTACTGAGGGAGCCCCACAACGTGAGAGGGTCAGTACTGAGGGAGGGCTGCACTGTGAGAGGGGCAGTACTGAGGGAGTGCTGCACTGTCGGAGGGGCAGTATTGAGGGAGCCCTACAATGTGAGAGGGTCAGTACTAAGGGAGTGCTGCACTGTCGGAGGGGCAGTACTGAGGGAGCCCTACATTGAGAGGGGCAGTACTGAGGGAGCCCTACAATGTGAGAGGGTCAGTACTGAGGGAGGGCTGCACTAGCGGAGTGCTGCACTGTTGGAGCTGCAGTACTGAGGGAGCCCTACAATGTGAGAGGGTCAGTACTGAGGGAGTACTGCACTGTCGGAGGGGCAGTACTGAGGGAGCCCTACACTGAGAGGGGCAGTACTGAGGGAGTGCTGCACTGTCGGATGGGCAGTACTGAGGGAGCACTGCACTGTCGGAGGGGCAGTACTGAGGGAACGCTGCACTGTCGGAGGGACAGTACTGAGGGAGTGCTGCACTGGCGGAGGGTCAGTACTGAGGGTGTGCTGCACGGTCGGAGGGGCAGTACTGAGGGATTGCTGCACTGTCGGAGAGGCAGTACTGAGGGAATGCTGCACTGTCAGAGGGGCAGTACTGAGGGAGGGCTGCACTGGCGGAGGGTCAGTACTGAGGGAGCCCTACAATGTGAGAGGGTCAATACTGAGGGAGTACTGCACTGTCGGAGGGGCAGTACTGAGGGAGCCCTACACTGAGAGGGGCAGTACTGAGGGAGCGCTGCACTGTCAGAGGGGCAGTACTGAGGGAGCGCTGCGCGCTGCACTGTCGGATGGGCAGTACTGAGGGAGCCCTACAATGCGAGAGGGTCAGTACTGAGGTAGTGCTGCACTGTCAGAGGGGCAGTACTGAGGGAGCCCTACAATGTGAGAGGGTCAGTACTGAGGGAGGGCTGCACTGAGGGAGTGCTGCACTGTCGGAGGGGCAGTATTGAGGGAGCCATACAATGTGAGAGGGTCAGTACTGAGGGAGGGCTGCACTGGCGGAGTGCTGCACTGTTGGAGGGGCAGTACTGAGGGAGCCCTACAATGTGAGAGGGTCAGTACTGAGGGAGTACTGCACTGTCGGAGGGGCAGTACTGAGGGAGCCCTACACTGAGAGGGGCAGTATTGAGGGAGTGCTGCACTGTCGGATGGGCAGTACTGAGGGAGCGCTGCACTGTCGGAGGGGCAGTACTGAGGGAACGCTGCACTGTCGGAGGGACAGTACTGAGGGAGTGCTGCACTGGCGGAGGGTCAGTACTGAGGGTGTGCTGCACGGTCGGAGGGGCAGTACTGAGGGATTGCTGCACTGTCTGAGGGGCAGTACTGAGGGATTGCTGCACTGTCGGAGAGGCAGTACTGAGGGAATGCTGCACTGTCGGAGGGGCAGTACTGAGGGAGCCCTACAATGTGAGAGGGTCAGTACTGAGGGAGGGCTGCACTGGCGGAGGGTCAGTACTGAGGGAGCCCTACAATGTGAGAGGGTCAGTACTGAGGGAGTGCTGCACTGTCGGAGGGGCAGTACTGAGGGAGCCCTACAATGTGAGAGGCTCAGTACTGAGGGAGGGCTGCACTGGCGGAGGGTCAGTACTGAGGGAGCCCTACAATGTGAGAGGGTCAATACTGAGGGAGTGCTGCACTGTCGGAGGGGCAGTACTGAGGGAGCCCTACACTGAGAGGGGCAGTACTGAGGGAGTGCTGCACTGGCGGAGGGTCAGTACTGAGGGTATGCTGCACGGTCGGAGGGGCAGTACTGAGGGAGCCCTACACTGAGAGGGGCAGTACTGAGGGAGCCCTAAACTGAGAGGGTCAGTACTGAGGGAGTGCTGCACTGTCGGAGGGGCAGTACTGAGGGAGCGCTACACTGTGAGAGGGTCAGTACTGAGGGAGTGCTGCACTGTCGGAGGGACAGTACTGAGAGAGCCCTACACTTTGAGAGGAGTGGTACTGAGGGAGCACTGCACTGTCGGATGGGCAGTACTGAGGGAGCACTGCACTGTCGGAGGGTCAGTACTGAGGGAGCACTGCACTGTCAGAGGGTCAGTACTGAGGGAGCGCTGCATTGTCGGAGGAGCAGTACTGAGGGAGTGCGACGCTGTCGGAGGGTTAGTACTGAGTAAGTGCTTTACTGTTGGAGGAGCAGTACTGAGGGAGCACTGCACTCACGGGGGAGCTGTACAGAGGGAGTGCTACGCTGTCGGAGGGTCAGTCCTGAGGGAGCGCTGCACTGTTGGAGGAGCAGTACTGAGGGAGCGCTGCACTGTTGGAGGAGCAGTACTGAGGGTGCGCTGCACTGTCGGAGGAGCAGTACTGAGGGAGTGCTGCACTGTCGGAGGAGCAATACTGAGGGAGTGCTGCACTGTCAAGTGGGCTTTCTGACTCAGGCAAGAGACTGAGCCATGGTTGACACAGAGAGAGAGCGAGAGTACAGAATATGCCAGCGATCTCTCCATACAAAACTGACATCTTGAGCAACAGACTACTGTGTTTCTGTCGAGACAGGTTTCGTCAACAGGACCTGGAGTATCCGCTTGATTTCGCTGTTTTCTTTTGGCATAATTCACCCGATATTGGCTAACCGCTGCAATATATTGCAGAAATTTAAGCACAATTGCGTTCAGCAGAACTCGAGTTTCCGTGATGGTTTGAGCCAGATTTAAAAACATTGTGCGAGAAGTTCTTCATCCACAAAGCTATTCACATACCCCTGGTTAATTAATCACCATTGGGGAGTTTCCGCTAATTGTGCTTGTTTGCAGACCTTCCAGCAGGCTCCAAAAATTAAGCTGGAACTTTTGGGCACACCTAAAATAATAGTTATAAAAGCAAAAATACTGTGGATACTGAAAATCTGAAATAAAAACAGGAAATGCTAGAAATGGTCAGACGGTCAGCCAGCATCTTTGGGAAGAGAAACAGAGTTAGCATTTCTGGTTGATGGCGTTTCATCAGAACTCAAATTTACTGGGCAATGGAGCAAGAACAGAGGAGTGGGACCTATTGGATGGCTCTTTCAAAGAGTTGGCACAGGCACAATGGGCCTAATGGTCTCCTGTGCTGTATAATTTTTTTCTGAATTCTGACAAGTTCATTGACCTGAAACGTTAACTCTGTTCCTCTCTCCACAGATGCTGCCAGAAACTAAGACGTACGCTTTCAAAGGTTGTGAATTTTTAAAAAAAAATTACTAATGGACCAACTCGAAAATAGTTTTGTATATTTTTTAAAAATCATTTTCAGTAATTTAAAATTGAGTTACTCACAGGTGGTGGATTGACCCTGTGATTTAAAATGCTTAATTTTCGCGATAAACCCATTTTCACTTTATTAATCAAATCGCACAGGTTTACCACCCTTAAGTATATCAAAGAATATTCTTTAAAAGCAATTTTTTTTTTTGAATTACATTTTAAATCGCTGCCCAATTGAGCTAGTTGATTGCAGATTTTGTGTTTGACAGTATACAAACCAGTTTGAGCAGAAACTTGCAGTGGGGATGGGGAGATCATTTTTCAAAATGCGTGTCATTTTGGGTGCAATTTGCACCAGAATCACCACTTGCACCCAAAGTAGAAACTCTAAATCTGAGGTGAAATTTATGCTGCATGACTTTGGGGACCTTTAAGTTTTAAAAAGAAGTTTAAGTGCAATCATGAGGTGGTTATCATGAAACAGCAAGTCTAAGTATAATGGAAAACTACTGGGAGGAACAAGAAACACAAGATAAAGTAACCTTGGATAAGAGCAGAGGGCCTTATATCTAATATTTTTGCACCACATCCAGCCAATATATTGCAGAGCTGAACAAAGCTAGTTTGAATCAAAGGGATAGCACATGGTGCATCATGTCTTATGACTAAAACTAGGGTGTGTTGCTGTAAATGTATCAATGCAGAATGCAACAAATCTTCAGGAGGTACTTACAATCATGAACAGGCCTGAATTGGTGATGGTCGGCCCCTGCTGGACATTCTGCTTATAAATACAGTAGACATATGATTACTTGTAATCACGCATATGTTCAATAAATCTTGAAATTTAATTTCTTTCTGGAGTCTGAGCTTTTCTTAAGACTGGACAGGAAGTCCTGTACGGTATCAGTCTAACACTCAACAGGAGCTGGGTGTGGTCATAGCTTCATAGAGTTATACAGCACAGAAACAGGCCCTTCAGCCCAATGTGTCTCTGCTGGCCATCAAGCACCTATCTATTCTAATCCCATTTTCCAGCACTTGGCCCATAGCCTTGTATGCTATGGCGTTTCAAGTGCTCATCTAAATACTTCTTAAATGTTGTGAGGGTTCCTGCCTCTAACATCCCTTCAGGCAGTGTGTTCCAGATTCCAACCACCCTCTGGATGAAAACATTTTTCCTCAAATCGCCTCTAAACCTCCTGCCCCGAACCTTACATGCCACCTGATTATTGACCCCTCAACTAAGGGAAGAAGTTTCTTCCTATCTACCCTATCATAATTTTGTATACTTTATATCAGGTCCCATCTCAGCCTCCTCTGCTCTAAGGAAAACAGCCCTAGCTTATCCAGTCTTTCTTCATAGCTGAAATGCTCCAGCCCAAGCAACATCCTGGTGAATCTCCTCTGCACCCTCTCCAGTGCAATCACATCCTTCTATAGTGTAGTGACCAGAACTGTACACAGTGCTCCAGATGTGGCCTAACTAGCATTTTATACAGCTCCATCATAACCTCCCTGCTCTTATACTCTATGCCTTGGCTATTAAAGGCAAGTATCCCATATGCCTTCCTAACAACCTTATCTACCTGTGCTGCTTCCTTCAGTGATCTATGGACAAGTACATCAAGGTCGCTCTGTACCTCCTAGTGTCCTACCATCCATTGTATATTCCTTTGCCTTGTTAGTCCTCCCAAAATGCATCACCTCACACTTCTCAGGATTAAATTCCATTTGCCACTGCTCCACCCATCTTATCAGCCCATCTATATCGTCCCGTAATCTAAGGCTTTCCCCCTCACTATTTACGACACCACCAATTTTAGTGTCATCTGCGAACTTACTGATCATACTTCCTATATTCACATCTAAATCATTAATGTACACTACAAACAGCAAGGGTCCCAGCACCGATCCCTGCAGTACACCACTGGTCACAGGCTTCCAATCGCAAAAACAATCCTCAACTATCACCCTCTGCCTCCTGCCACTAAGCCAATTTTGGATCCAATTTGCCAAATTGCCCTGGATCCCATGGGTTCTTACTTTCTTAACCATCAAAAGCCTTACTGAAGTCCATGTGGGCTACATCAACTGCTTTACCCTCATCTACACATCTAGTCATCTCAAAAAATTCAATCAGGTTTGTTAGACACGATCTCCCCCTGACAAAGCCATGCTGACTATCCCTGATTAATCCCTGCCTCTCTAAGTGGAGATTAATCCTGTCCCTCAGAATTTTTTCCAATAGTTTCCCTACCACTAATGTTAGATTGACTGACTTGTAATTACCTGGTTTATCCCTGCTACCCTTCTTGAATAATGGTACCACATTCGCTGTCCTCTGGTACCTCTCCTGTGGCCAGAGAGAATTTGAAAATTTGTGTCAGAGCCCCTGCTATCTCCTCCCTTGCCTCACATAAAAGACTGGGATACATCTCATCTGAGCCTGGGGATTTATCCACTTTTAAGCCTGCTAAAACAGCTAATACTTCCTCCCTTTCAATGCTAATATGTTCAACTATATCACAATCCCCCTCCCTGATCTCTACACCTACATCGTCCTTCTCCTTCGTGAACAAATGAAAAGTAATCATTTAAAACCTCACCTTTGTCCTCCGGCTCCACACACAGATTGCCACTTAGGTCCCTAAAGGGCCCTCTTCTTTCCCTGGTTATCCTCTTGCCCTTAATACACTTATAAAATGCCTTGGGATTTTCCTTTATCTTGCCCGCCAGTGTTTTGTCAGGTCCCCTCTTCGTTCTCCTAATTACTTTTTTAAGTACCACCCCCCACCCCCTACACTTTCTATACTCCTCTAGTGCCTCTGCTGTTTTCAGTGCTCTGAATCTGCCATAAGCCTCCTTTTTTCCCTTATCCAATCCTCTATATCTTTTGACATCCAGGGTTCCTTGGACTTGTTGGTCCTACCCTTCACCTTTACAGGAACATGGTGGCCCTGAACTCTCTCTCTCTCTTTCATTTTTGAATGACTCCCACTGGTCTGATGTAGACTTTCCTACAAGTAGCTGTTCCCAGTCCACTTTGGCCAGATCCTGTTTAATCATATTGAAATTGGCCTTCCCCCAGTTCAGTACTTTTATTTCTGGTCCCTCTTCGTCCTTTTCCATAACTAACTTAAATCTTACAGAGTTATGGTCACTATCCCCGAAATGCTCCCCCACTGACACTTCTACCACTTGTCCGGCTTCATTCCCCAGGTTTAGGTCCAGTACCTCCTCTTCTCTTGTAGGGCTTTCTACGTGCTGGCTCAAAAAGCTCTCCTGTATGCACTTTAAGAATTCTGCCCCTTTAAGCCTTTTGCACTAAGACTATCCCAGTTGATATTGGAGAAGTTGAAATCTCCTACTATTATTATCCTATTATTTTTACACCTCTCTGAGATTTGCCTACATATCTGCTCCTCTAGCTCTCCCTAACTGTTTGGAGGCCTGTAGTACACACCAGCCAAGTGATGGATAAGCTATTGTAGTGAGGGGTGCTGGGTGCAAAGCAAGAGAGTACGATCATCAGGGTGGCAAGAACAATAAGATCGTTTGAGTGGAGGGTGAGTAGGAAGTCCAGCACAAGAAGCTATATCAGTACGGCTAAAGGAATAGTCAAGGAAATGTCCCAGCTGAGGAAGCAGACACAGAGGGGAAGAACACAAAGCCCATCTAACACCAGAGTTAAAGAAGTCACAAATGGGAATGTGCTAAGTTCTGCATCTGCATGACCCAACAATAATGTCGGTTACTCCAGTTAAGTTCATGCAAGGTTAGTGCAATATTGTTCCATTTCTATAATGTCAAATGTCTGATCGGCATGAACAAGTTATTTTAATCCACCACTGATCTCCTTTACATATAAAAGCAAAATACTGCAGATGCTGGAAATCTGAAATAAAAACAAGAAATGTTGGAAATACTCAGCAGGTCTGGCAGCATCTGTGGAGAGAGAAGCAGAGTTAACATTTCAAGTCAGTGACCCTTCATCAGAAGTGGCAAATATTAGAAATGTAATAGGTTTTAAGCAAATAAAGCAGGGGTGGGGCAAGAGATAACAAAAGAGAAGGTGTTGATAGGATGAGATCACAGAATAACTGACCAGAAGGTCATGAAGCAAAGGCAAATGGTATGTTAATGGTGTGGTGAAAGACAAAGTGTTAGTGCAGAGAGAGTGTTAATTGACAGAAAAATGAACTGTCCTAGCCCAAAGCACAAACATGAAAAAAATGGGTATGCACAGTAGAAACAAACTAAAAAAACTAAAATAAAATAAACAAATAAAACATTTAAAATAATGAAAAATAAAAGGGGGGCCCGTCATGCTCTGAAATGATTGAACTCAATGTTCAGTCCAGCAGGCTGTCGCGTGCCTAATCGGTAAATGAGATGCTGTTCCTCAAGCTTGCATTGATGTTCACTGGAATACTGCAGCAATCCCAGGACAGAGATGTGGGCATGAGAGCAGGTGGGTGGTGTTGAAATGGTCAGCAACTGGAAGCTCGGGGTCATGCTTTCGGACTGAGCGGAGGTGTTTCGCAAAGCAGTCACTCAATCTGTGTTTGGTCTCCCCGATGTAGAGGAGACCGCATTGTGAGCAGCGAATACAGTATATTAAATTACATCTTTGTATGAATTCAAATGTAATCCGCAGCAATCTTACCTTCAGTTCCTGATCTTCAGTGTGACATGTGGCACTCATACACCTTCACTTTCCCTTCCAGGGAAAGCTGGCGCCGCCGAGGTGGGGAAGGGGTGAACTCTGAGTTATGTTGTTCTGTTTGCAGGGCTGGCAGCCTTTTAAAAATGGTGCAGCAACTGCTACTTCAACGGGTGACTCCATGAACAACGTCGCCAAGGCCGCCCCTGCCACATGATGGGGTGGGTCGGGGGGGCAGCCACTGTGAATATGCTAAGTGGCCGGCCACTGCAGAATTGCGGCAGCACAGATCCTGCCATCTGCACCCACTCCTGCTCCCGGCAGCAGGACAACAAAATCCAGCCCAGGGTGTCTACTGTAGTAACAATAGCAGCAGTGGCTTTTGAGATAAGGCAAGATGTCTGATGACTGCCTCTGTCCATTTCAATTAAGAGTGAGACTCAGATAGCAATAACTGATAGACATGCAGACCTCATGGGGATGGAAATGTAAATAAAGGTCTTCACATGCCATTCATAACTGGAATATTGATGGGGATATCAAACATTCCCCATTTGGTGACAATGACTTAGGCCATCAAGTCATCTGTAGAGACAATATATGGAAAGTGAGGTCATACCTGGCCAATCAAAAGGGTTAAGATGAAATGAAACCTAATACGAAATGATGAAACCCTCAGAGGGGCATTAAAGAAAGGTACGGAGAGACATCAGCGCACACCAACAGATGAAGAATCAAAGATCATCAGTGAACAGTGAAGAGACACATGCTGCAGTCAACCGGAGATTGAGGACCAGTGAATGCGACTGCTTACACTACCTTTTGTTAAGTATCATGTTTTGCACTCATTGTGATAAAATTAATAAATTCTGTGAAGACTGAAAGCACATTCATACCCAGCAGTCTTTGCAGCTAGTCTGAACTGAAAGTCCCTCTGAGATCAGCTCTCCCAACTTAGTCTGTAATTGTAATTGTAATTGTCTTACAATTAAATTAAGGCAAATCCCAGACCTTGCACAGTTTATCCCTATCTACTCTGTCCAGACCCCTCATGATTTTGAACACCTCTATCAAATCTCCTCTTAATTTTCTCTTCTCCAAGGAGTACAGGCCCAGCTTCTCCAATCTGTCCACATAACTGAAGTTCTTCATCCCTGAAACTATTCTCGTGAATCTTTTCTGCACCCTCTCTAATGCTTTAACATCCTTCTAAAAGTGTGGTGCCCAGAACTGCACACAATACTCCAGTTGAGGCCAAACCAGGTTTATTTTAACTTCCTTGTTCTTGTACTCTATGCCGCTATTTATAAAGCCCAGGATCCCCTATGCTTAATCAATCACTTTATCATCCTGCCCTGCAACCTTCAATCAGTCCTTTACTTCTTCAAACTAAAAGCCTCAGGACCATCGAATTCAGCTAGAAGCCAGCCAAGTCACCAAACACCACAGACTTTATACTTTTTTTCTGTGGGCTGTAACTCAACCAAACTATCTTTCCCCACTCTGTAACCTATTTGTGTGTGTGTAAATCTCTAGTGTGTGTGTGTGAATGAAAGTTGACGCGTAGTTGATTATTTTCATTAGTTCAGTTTAGGTACAATAAAGTTAACCTCTTTCTTTGTTAAACTCAAGTAAATCTGTCCGGTTGGTTTTTGTTATGCTCATAGCAAGTAAGTAATCAAGCACCTACTGAATTGGCCAGAGCATCCACTGTAAAGAAGAATGAAACCTGTTGTGGTCAAACAAGGAGAGCGAAAAGAGGGAAGCCCTTTGATCCCTCCTCATTTCACCGTAACAGAAATTTGGGGGCTCACAGCTGGGATCAAACCCAAAGGCAGATGGGAAATTGGAAGTGGGAAACCAAACTGATCCCCAGCAATAACTTAACATCTTCAATTAAGGTTTTCTTGTGGATTTCAGTGCTTGAGTACTAAAATGTCCATATTTGAGGCCAGTACCTTCCGAGATCAGAGTGAAGTAACTTGGGCCAGGCTAAAAGCCCTATCTGTTGAAGAGTTGACAAATGTAGCTGGGCAGTTAGAGATTACTATCCATCCAAAAGCTAGGAAGCCTGAAATCCTAAAATCTGTGGCCAACCATTTTAAAATTGACACTGAAGAACCGGAGACAGGCATAGAATCTGAAACAGACAAAGTAACATTAGCTAACGTACAACTAGAACAGAGGAGACTAGAATTAGAATTCCAGAGGAGAAAGAGCGAGTTTTCATCTCTTGAAAAGCTTGCAAAATAGTTGAAGTGGCCAGTAGACAGCTGGATACTGCTATTGCAGAGCAAACTAACAGGAGAAGCACATGTGGTTTATTCATTGTTGCCTGCTGAGAGTTCATCAGATTATGAGATGACTAAAAATGCTATCCTGGGTGCACATGAGCTAGTACCAGAGGCGTTTCGCCAAAAATTCCGAACCCTCCGAAAGCAGCCGGAACAAACTCAGCTGAGGTTTGAAAGAGTTAAGTAGCTTGCTTTTGACCAGTGGATATGGGCACTTAAGATAGAGTCCACCTATGACAATCTCAGAGAGGTGATTCTCCTCGAGGAGTTCAAAAACTCACTTCTCTTTTCCATAAGGAACCACATGGAGGAACAAGAGGTTCCAAGAGCCAGGCAGGGAGCACTCCTGACTGCTGACTATACACTTATTCACAAGCCCTTTCCCCAATGGAAACCCTTTCTTAGTCACCTTCAAAAACCTGAAATGGATAGAAGGTGGGAGGGTGATAAAAAGATGAACAGCCTTGGGTGAGAAGGGAGAGCTGGAAACACAGGGAACCCTCCTCAGGCTGAGAGCAGGAGTGACGCCTGAAAACCTGTGTGTTTCCACTGTAATAAGGCAGGTCACCTTCGAGCTGACTGCTGGACGTTAGGGGGAAAACCCATTGGTTTAGTCAGGGTACACCAGACCAGTACAGAAAAAGGGGCCCAAATGGAAAGCACAGCAGACCAGGCTGTGGTCTTAACTGCAGCAGTAAAACCCAGTAAACCTACCACTGAGAGTGTGGAAAAACTTTACAAAATCCCTGAGAGTTACCAGGATTTTGTGTCAAGAGGAAAATTGACCCCATATCCCTGGAGTGAGGCATCCTGAAAAGTGTGAGGTGATGCATTTTGGGAGGACTAACAAGGCAAGGGAATATATAATGGATGGTAGGACCATAGGAAGTACAGAGGGTCAGAGGGACCATTGTGTACTTGTCCATAGATCATTGAAGGCAGCAGCACAGGTAGATAAGGTGGTTAGGAAGGCATATGGGAAACTTGCCCTTATTAGCCGAGGCATAGAATATAAGAGCAGGGAGATTATGATGGAGCTGTATAAAACACTAATTAGGCCACATTTGGAGTACTGTGTACAATTCTGGTCCCAATACTATAGGAAGGATGTGATTGCACTGGAGAGGGTGCAGAGGAGATTCACCAGGATGTTGCCTGGGCTGGAGCATTTCAGCAATGAAGAGAGACTGGATAGGCTAGGGTTCTTTTCCTTAGAGCAAAGAAGGCTGAGGGGGGATCTGATTGAGGTATACAAAATTATGAGGGGCATAGATAGGTTATATAGGAAAAAACTTTTTCCCTTAGCGGAGGGGTCAATAACCAGGGGGCATAGATTTAAGGTAAGGGGCAGGAGGTTCAGAGGGGATTTGAGGAAATTTTTTTCACCCAGAGGGTGGTTGGAATCTGGAACACACTGCATGAAGGAGTGGTAGAGGCAGGAACCCTCACAACATTTCAGAACTATTTAGATGAGCACTTGAAATGCCATAGCATACAAGGCTACGGGCCAAGTGCTGGAAAATGGGATTAGAATAGATAGGCTTGATGGCCGGCCTAGACACGGTAGGCCGAAAAGCCTGTTTCTGTGCTGTATAACTCTATGACTCTAAGTAAGCCCATCATCATACTTAGGGATACAGTTGCCACCCAATCCCCTCTGCTGGGAAAAGGCATGACCTTTCCCCCAGAGAGTGCATTGAATGCTAGAGTGCTAGTAAACAGTATCGGAGGAAATTATATGCCCATACCTTTATACCGGATGCACCTGGATTGCGACCTTGTTTCAGGATCAGTAATCATGGGGATTGTCCCTAGTTTTACTGTGGACGGTGTCGATCTGCTTCTGGGTAATGATCTGGTGGGGGCAAAGGTGGTAGCTTCCGCAGTGGTTTTAGAAAGACTGAAAGAGGTCAGGAAGACAGAGCAGTTACAGGAAAAGGTCCCTGGCTTTTTTCCTGACTGTGTGCTGACCCAGTCCATGGCCAAACAAGCTCCATTACAGGAGGATGACCTGGCACTGCTGACAGATGATCCTACTGTCTGGTTATCTGCAACCTTCTTTGCGAAGTTAGAGGACCCAAAGGATGGGTTAAACAGGTCTTCCTTGGTCAAGACTCAGCAAGCCAACCCAGGGTTAAAAAAGTTAACACAGACTGCCCAAACTAAAGCTGAAGCAGAGGGAGTTCCAGAATGCTACTATTTATAGGATCAGGTGCTGATGAGGAAGTGGAGACTCCTCACAGACGTGCAAATGAAGAGTGAACAGTGGTTCACTAGGCAGTGGTGCCGCCGAGGTACCGCAGGGAAATATTGAGAATAGCTCATGAGATTCCAATGGCTGGACATGTCAGTATCAAAAAAAAAACAAGCCTGCATCAGCCAGCATTTGCATTGGCCACAACTCCACAAGAATGTGGTGGAGTTCTGTAAGACTTGCTTCATGTGCCAGGGTGTGGGAAAGCCTCAACCTGCAATAAAACTTGCACCCCTAATTCTCATGCTGGGTTCTGGGGAACCGTTCAGCAGAGTGCTGATAGATTGTGTGGGGCCCCTGCTGAAAACAAAAGGGTGCTACCAGTATCTTCTCACCATTATGGATGTGGCTACCCAATTTCCAGAGGCTATCCCTCTAAGAACTATTTCTGCCCGGGTGGTGGTGGACGGGCTAACCCAATTCTTCACCCAATATGGGCTGCCTGCTAATATCTAGTCAGATCAGGGCACAAATTTTATGTCTAGTGTTTTTAAAAAGGTCATGGGTAATCTGGGCATAACCCAGCTAAAGTCCTCAGCCTACCACCTACAGTCACAAGGGGCTTTGCAGCGGTACTACCAGACCCTAAAGACAATGATCAGGGCATACTGCTATGAGTACCCCCATGACTGGCACAAAGAGCTGTGATTTCTTCTGTTTGCTACCAGGGAGTCACCCAATGAGTCCACTGGCTTTTGTCCCTTTGAATTGTTTATGAACATGAGGTGAGAGGTCCTCTAAAACTAAGCCCTTCAACCCCTCCTTGCTTGACTGTAACAGTTGATTGATTGGTCAGCTACTAACTACACTGTGTTGTTATAAGGAATATATAATGTGTCATATAGCATATAGTGATTGAAAACCTGAGTGTCACTTAGCCTGGGACCATGCACAGCATGGTTTCTTCCAAGTTACTAGCCCAGAGCAAGCATATTTTCATATTCCACAATACACCATTCCTTGTCCCCTCTCCTCCTCCACCATTGCCTCAACATTAAATTGTCGGCAACCTAATAGTTAGTCTAGTTTTGCTACTAAGTTCTGTGACCAGGGGCAGGATTCTCCAAAGTTTAAGCAGATATATTTACAGGAGTAATAGTCTCAGAATCTTCATATGGCTTTGGCAACCTACTTCCAAAAAATAAGTCACCGAGATAAACCAGCAAAGTAAATGATTGAAGGCACTCTATTCACCCACTACTTCAGCACAGAGGTATATACTGGATAGTCACCATCTGTTTCAACATACTTGGCATAATATAGAAATAGTTTAAACTTTTTAAATGTGTATATATAAGCTATAAATTTGTGTTGCAGATCCCCTGAGGGCTTTGTACTGAATGCCCATGTCACTCCAGCTGCTTTTAAAACATCATCAGCCTCATCACTTAGGAAGTTTTAACATCTGCAGATTAATTTAATCCCCTTCAAATTACCCTCTAGAAATCTAACTAGGCCATATGTCCACAGTACCCCCAGATGTTTTATAAAGATTGTGGAGTAGGATGATTCTAATATGTGAGTACTGCTTCTCCTGAGAGGAAGATATTCCAACTTTTCTTCACAGCCTGTTGGAGACTTGTAATGCATTGCACATCATTCATCCAGGAAATATCTGCACAGTTAGTGAATGCAGTGGATCCATCTTTGAGCTGCACTCCAACACAATTAAAAAGCTGGATATTGGCTTAAGTCCTCAATGCCATCTTGGCTCTTTGAGGGATAGCATCACAGAAATTTTCATGTGCATTCATTTTTGAAACTATTGATATGTCTTCAGGCAGTACATTGGCTAAAAACTACTGTATTTCTCCTTCGTAACTGTAACTTAGATGTGGTGAAGAGGCATGACAGCTATACTGGCATTGGCCTTACTGCTAGCAAGGCCACCCATCCTAGGAAGGCTAAAGGGATAGAGAGGAGTCCTTCTACAGTGTTGCTTCTCACCTACCTTATAACACAATTAGGCCACCTCACATAAGGTTCTTTAATTGAGGAATACGTGGATGGTGAACCTGCGGATCCTAGTTAAGATAGTGTTCAGTACTGTACTGGAAAATGCTTAGAGGTTCTTTGTCAACATTTACAGAAAGCATTCTGAAGTTGGCCACTTGTCCTGCCTTGAATTACTAAAACTGAATGATGACAGCATGGAAGTGCCTGAGCACACATCATTTTCACTACAATCTATTGCTGTGCGGGTTTTTTTTTTTACTTTTTAATCCTATGACAGTTACAGCCTCAGTTCATACAAGTTGCAGGATTCAGATGTTGGTTTACTAATCTGGGTCTTTGATTTGGGGTGTTGTAAACGATAGGTCAGCTACTGTTAGATCAGTTAGCAGAAGTTAGTTTTTCTTTAATATTTTGTGAACATTACAAGGATTTTTACAGTCATATGGATAGTATTTAACACCAGTGAAAAGAACAATATTATTACTGGTATGTGAAAATGTCACCTAATAATTTTATGTTCCTCAGACATTTTAAATTCTACCTTTACTATAGATTCTGTGATAACTTACTCATCCCTGAATTGTTTGTGGCTGTACTTGTTCACACATAGCAGAATATTGATTACTGTTATCACTTAAAATTACAGTAACTGAAACATACTATACTTATAAGGAAAATAACATATCTAAATGAATGTATTAGTGCAATCACAAGGGCTGGTTATTTCATTTTCCACACACATGCAGTGACATCACAATACTCATGGATGCTGCCTCACATGTTGAAAAGCAATGAACAAATTGGAAGTGAACCCAAGAACAAGAATTCACGAAACATATCACTTTGCCATTATCCATTGTGCTTGGCTAACAATGTGCTCATATTATACCAATAGCCACAACTCCAATTAAAACTGGAACTAAAACAAAAGGACTAATTAAGCATATAATCAACTGTTGGGCACTTTGCTCACTGTGCTTGCACCATACAGTGATTTTCAGTTTATTTTCTGTATGGATCACAATGTATCTGCTCATTTCCCTATAGATTAGGCTATACAATTATCATAAAATATTGATATGCTTTTGCTACTGAACATAATAATCACATCAAACAGAGTTCTGTAAGACACGTACTGAGTACTGTATGTTTTTCACAAATGAACACATTATTCATACCATTTCCTGAATGTTATTCACAGGAGATGAAACTGCTCACAGCAGGTGAGTCACAGATAGGAATACTAATAAGGAATTAATTTAAAATAAGTCTGCACAGGCTCCAACAGTTTTGCATTGCAGTCATACATGGAGAGATGCAGTGGCTATGGCATAAAAAAGTAAAGAATTTTTTAAACTACCATCACAGTAATACCCAGAGTGTATACTCTAAAGCTTAGAGGTAAGGAGCTATCCATAAATGTTATAATTTTAACCGAGTACTCTTTTGAGGGGGCAGTTAATGCTTCATCTCCACTTTTTTATAGGCATAAAAAAGAATCAGTTGTCTTCATCTTTTTCATTAGTGTGCTTTGGGGAGGGAGTAAACAATAAAGTATTCTTGCGGAAAAAAAAGATGAAAATTACAGTTGTCCTTAAGAGACAGTGATTTGCAGCATTTACATATATTAGATAAATCAACATGTATCCCATGTCACTGTATCTTCACAGTGGTAAAACCTTCTGCAAATGCTTCATAGCAACTTTTCATAGTGAGATTTTACTGCAGCCAGTCAATGCAGCAATGCCATTAGAGTATGTAAAAACTTTAATGTATACGAATCATTGTGTATGTCATTTATTTTGGGCAATTTGAGGTCAACTTGTGTAAATAGCTCTGATAAATGTGAGGCTATGCCTACTTTAAAGTATGTGTCATCTTAAATGTGTTACCACAAACATATCTTTGACTGTAGTATTCAGGTATGCAACCATGCAAGATGTCTGACAATGCAGTGGCACTACATCACTTTGCAAGGTCCTGCATTCAATGCAGACCAACCACGCAGAATGTTCGCTTACAACATCACTCTAATTCACAGTGGCATGAAAGCTGTTGTTGGATAGAGTATTTGGCTTTTAAAAAGTCCCACTGCACAGTGCCTTCCATCACAGAGTAACTTTTAAAATCTCCGTTTACTAATGGTAACAAATTCATTCAAGAATTGCATGAAAACTTCAGCAACCAAACATCAGCTTTTTCTTAAATTAACTCACACTTAAAAGAAAAGGTTCACAAGTTCACATGGTCTTTAATTGCATGCATTTTTCCCTCGTCTGCTTTATATTGCTGGCATTAGAAACTCACAAAAAATTATTTTAGGATGTTATGTGAAAAAAGCTTTAATTGGAAAAGGTCAGAGGGGTTATAAAAATTGACAACATTTTTAAGTATACTTAATGTATCAAAAAGAGTTCAAAAGGAAAATGTTGGAAATCTGAAATAAAAACACAAAAAAGCTGCATAACAAGTTTTTTTAGCATTTAAAATAGAAAGTTAACATTTTGGGATATAATGCTTTAACAGAACAAAGAATGCTTCCCATAGCTTTAAGAGCAACAATTAAATTGCTAAAGTTGATATTTATAATACGTCAAACTTTTAGTTCCAGGCACAATAATTCCCAGATCTGTGCTACAAAAGTGTGCAAGACCACATCTTTCTTCAGACTTTAGGTATGAAATGCAGTCTTTAACATGTTATGACAACAACTTAAATTCATATAGAACTTCTAACTTAGTAAAACTTCCTAAGGTACATAACAGGAGTGTATTATAAGTTGATAATATAAGTTATATTGTAAGTTGATAGGAAGTTGAAATGCTCTGTAAGACATACGTAGAATACACCTTTTACTCATCATTATTTTAGCTCCAATGTTGGAGCATCTTCAAAATTAATAACTGGTTTGCAGAGCTACATAACATTTAAATGCCAATGTCAATTGTGGATTGTGGATTCAATTAATGGGGAAATACTAAGTGGAGGCTGGGAGCCTCCTCATCAGGAGAGGTAAGGTGAAAGTGCAGTAAACTTGCAGGCTCAGTCACCACTGGGGTGTTCTTGTACACCTGCTGCCAGTGACAGTTGGTGCATTGCCTGGTGAATCCTAAAAAGGGAGGGAAATGATAAAACTTAGAAAAATGACAGCTATCTATCTCATATACGAGAAGAGGATTAGCAAGGTAAGCTTTTGTGCAGAAGCTAGCTGTAACCTGAAGTAACACCTGGCAGCCAACATAGCCTTTGATAATTAGAAAGGGGCAATGCAGAAAATTAGATAATGAGTCAGTTGCTATATAGTTGTTAGAACTGAAGAGTCATTTCAACTATATTTTTATTTTAAATTCACATAATACATTTTTATTTTTCTATTACCAAGTCATCACTGGAACTTTGTTTTTATTCCCAAACTTCTTATAAACTACCTGCTATTGACATGCTTTATTTTGAAAATAAAATATTAGGTAAGACCAGTCCACACAAAAAATAAACACATTCTTTGCACCAAAAAGATCTCAATGTAACATGCAGAAAAACAGATAAGGAGAAATAGTTTACTTTTATTTTCATTTTAGTTATGCTTCAATTGTACAGAGCCTTGGTCAGACATTCATCTGAAGTTCTGCACTCAGTTTTGGACATCTCAACAAGTATATTGACTTTGGAAGGAGTACAACACAGAATCACCAGAATGATACTGGGGCTAAAATGATTAAATAATGAGGACAGATTCATAAACTTGACTAGCATTCTGGAGTAACGAAACTGCAGGGTGATCTGTTTGAGGTGTTTAAAACATTACGAGGATTTGGTAGGGTAGATTGAAAGTATTTCCTTTTGGTGGGGGAATTCAGAACAAGGGAGCACAACCTAAATTTAGAGCGAGGCCATTCCTGGGTGAAATCAGGAAGCATTTCTTCACATAAAGGGTCATGGAAATTTGAGACTTGCTTCCCTCAACAGGCTGTGGATACTGGGTCAACTGAAGCTTTCAAGTCTGAGATTGATATATTTTGTTAGGTAAGGGTATTCAGGGATTTGCAACCAAGGCATGTAAATGGAGTTGAGGTACAGATCAGCCATGATCTAACTGAGCAGTGGCTCGAGGGACTGGAACTTACCATGTGGAAAAAGAGAAAGAAAATGAAATTGGAAAACTAAAAGGAATGGGATTTTTTAATGTAAAAATTAAACAACAAATGAAAAATCAAAAAAAAATAACAGATTAAAATTGAAAAGATGAAAATAGGCTGGAAGGGTCGAAGAAAATTTAAGAAAGCTGGAACTGTAACAAATACACATTGTTGATTCTTTTAACACCTGGTATTGTAGAACAGATTTAAAATGTGTATACTGTTAGAAAGACACAGTGGGCTGAATTTTATTTGGGCGCCGCGCTGCGCGGTGGCACCCTTTCAACTCAGCGTGGCGCCCGCATTTAGCGGCTGCTGCAGAGCCCCCGCAATATTTCGCGCGGGGGCTCATTAGCATCACTGCGCCAAGCCGTTCCCCTCCCCCCCCACCCACCCCTCGATATTATGTGGGGAGAGGCGGGACATTCGACGCAGCGAGAGTATAGACAGCCCTATTTTAAGCGCCCTAGCACCTGCTTCCTGACAGCTGTCAAAGAATACTTACTTCACTGCTGAAAAGTGGGGCTGCTGTCAATCTGGCACCAAAGCAGAAAGTGCTGCATAAATCCAGCAGGTCATGCAGCATCTGTGGAGAGAGAAGCAGACTTAACTTGTCCAAGTTCACAGACCTGAAAGTTAACTCTGCTTCTCT
Source organism: Heterodontus francisci (assembly GCF_036365525.1). NCBI lineage: Eukaryota > Metazoa > Chordata > Chondrichthyes > Heterodontiformes > Heterodontidae > Heterodontus > Heterodontus francisci. The sequence continues at coordinate 170,195,130 of NC_090374.1, forward strand.
CTCCACAAATGCTGCCTGACCTGCTGAGTGACCCCAGCACTTTCCACTTTGCTGCCACATTCTTACCCTGCTGTGTCCCAATGTCCTGTGAAGTTACAATCCTCTTCTCCCACTCAAGCATAACATTCCTTCTCGTAGGCATGCTGCACCTGAGTGAATAATTGTAAATTTGCACATTCCGGGACGTGAGACTTAAATAGACCAAAAAAGATATTACAGAGGTTTACAGAGAACACACTGACACAAATGGGAATGCACGGGTGTCACAGCAATGTAAATACGTCTTTCACTAAATGTTCCTCACCAACATGTGTTTCCTTTTCTCTGCGAATGATGTGTGCCAGCATGTAACGCCGATGTCACATCTCTTTGCACCGTTGACCTTTCAGAAGAGCCAACATATGCAATAATATCATTGCCATGCCACCATTACTCATGAACATCTCCATGGATGCAGTGACATGGACATTGGCTCAGTCAGCTGCTGCCTCTAATGGTTTACACAGGGATGCTGCAGATGTGGACTGGTGCACAGCAGGTGAACGAGGGTGATGTGTGGCTTGCAGAGCTCATGTCGGTTCCTATGGAGCAGACAGCCTTTGTCTGATAAGCCACTGCCATACATCCCTACCTGACTGCTAGCCATGTGTGCAGAGCCTGGGTGCCATCTGCCCTCTCTTGCGTCTTTCATGTTGTAGGTCCTCAGCGTCCTCATAGTCCGAGGAGAAATCCTGTTGACGTCTCTCCTCATCATGCCAGGCCTATTGGGTGCATAGTTATGCAGAGCAGCAAAGAAAGGAGCTGGCCTTTTTGCCCCATATTACAGGGCATCATCCTATCCATACAGGCATTGGAGGTGCTCTTTCAGCATGCTGATCTCCTGCTCAATGGTGGCTCATGTAGCTCGGTGGCTGGCATTGTATCTCTCCTCTGCAACACTGGAGGAGTTTCTCACTGGTGTCGGGAGCCATGTCTGCAAAGGATAGCCCTTATCTCCAAGAAGCCACCTCTCCATCTGAACCAGTTCAATGAACAGCGGTGGCGACCGGGACTGGCGAAAGACACAGGTGTCACGGCAGCTGCCTGAGAAGCGCACACATTCGCTACAAGCATCTTCGGTGTTCACATACCAGCTTCACCTAGATTGAGAGAGCTCCTTTAACGGTGACATCTGCAGGTGGTAGCCTGGCCGTAGGCCTGATGGCCACATGAGTACAGTCTATGAACATTACAACCTATGGTTCTCTGGCAATGGTGCCAGAACCAATGGCCCTCTGAGCCTGGCTGTGAGAGTCCGTCCTGAAGCGGACATCCTCAATGGTCCTCCGGTGCAGCGGTGCAGTGCTGACTGTGTGACCCCACAAAGGTCTCTGGTGGGCCCCTAAAAGGCTGCAGACGCTTCAGGCTTGAGAACTGCTGCCACTATGAGGAACAAAGGCATGGGATGTCCACCGGAGCCCATGGGCTGCAGGTCATCCTTGAGCAGGGCATAGAGACGTGTCACCACCCTCTCTAAATGCACAATCGCCTCTGACATTTGTGCTCTGACATCCGATGGCATGTCATGTGGGGCTTGTAGATGTACGGCAACCATAATGGCGGGCTCCCCTTGGGAGCTGCTGCTCACATCCTCTACATGGATCACACCTGCCTGTTGATTTTGCCTCTGGTGCATACGGATCCTCACATGCAGAGGATCACACAATGTAGGATGAGCCATACCTATTTCCATGTGATAAATAAAGTTGAACCCTGCATGTATTCCAAGGTTCCTAACAAGGCAGGGATTGGTGTTGACAGGTACATCAACTGCTTTCCTGGATCAGCTATGTGGTGTGCTATGGCATTGCCCATCTTGGCCAACACTCAGAGTGGCACAGCAGGACCACATCAAGATCCTACCAGCTGAATCGATTGACCCCACCATCCATCAAATCATAATGCTCCTGCCCTTTCTGGTACCCTCCCCACACAGGGTGCCTAGTGTGCCATTTCCCCCTCACAAGCACAGAGCATATACTGTTAACAGAGGGATGGTACACGGTACCTCCCTTCATGCGAGCACAGCTTTCCCTCCAGTAATCCCAGACCCCCTCCCATTCAGAATGCAGAGTGCGACCGCTGTGTATCCCCCTCCTCCTCCCTTTAGGAATGCAGAGTTAGACCCCTACACATCCCCACCTCTCTTTAGGAATGCGGAGATAGACCCCTGCATATTCCCCCCTCCCTCCTCCCTTTAGGAATGCGGAGATAGACTCCTGCATATCCCCCCCTCCCTCATCCCTTTAGGAATGCAGAGATAGACTCCTCATATCCTCCCCCCTCCCTTCCAGAATACAGTTGGACCCCTGCATATCGCCTCCCCCCTCTTTACGAATGCATAGCTAGAGCCCTGTGTATCCCCCCTCCCTCCGCCCTTTAAGAATACAGTTAGACCCCTGCATATCCCCCCTCCCTCCTCCCTTTAAGAATGCAGAGTTAGACCCCTGTGTATCCCCCCTCCCTCCTCTCTTTAAGAATGCAGAGTTAGACCCCTGCATATCCCCCCTCCCTCCTCCCTTTAAGAATACAGTTAGACCCCTGTGTATCCCCCTCCCTCCTCCCTTTAAGAATGCAGAGTTAGACCCCTCTGTATCCCCCCTCCCTCCTCCCTTTAAGAATACAGTTAGACCCCTGTGTATCCCCCTCCCTCCTCCCTTTAAGAATGCAGAGTTAGACCCCTGTGTATCCCCCCTCCCTCCTCCCTTTAAGAATGCAGAGTTAGACCCCTGCATATCCCCCCTCCCTCCTCCCTTTAAGAATACAGTTAGACCCCTGTGTATCCCCCTCCCTCCTCCCTTTAAGAATGCAGAGTTAGACCCCTGTGTATCCCCCCTCCCTCCTCCCTTTAAGAATACAGTTAGACCCCTGTGTATCCCCCTCCCTCCTCCCTTTAAGAATGCAGAGTTAGACCCCTGTGTATCCCCCTCCCTCCTCCCTTTAAGAATGCAGAGTTAGACCCCTGTGCATCCCCCTCCCTCCTCCCTTTAAGAATGCAGAGTTAGACCCCTGTGTAGCCCCCATCCCTCCCAGAATGCAGAGTTAGACTCCTGCATATCCCCCTCCCTCCTCCCTTTAAGAAGGCAGCATTAGATCCCTGTGTATCCCCCCTCCCTCTTCCCTTCTGTAATGCAGTGTGAGGACCCACCGACTTTTCAGATCGTGAACGGGACGGCACATGACGGCCGCCCGTTCAACGAAAAATCCGGCAGTGTCGGTGGAGAGACGGCGGGCTGCATAGTCAGCATAGGTAAGTAATCATTACCAGATGTTGATGATGGTGCTGCTGTCATGTGGCGTGGGGGGGTGGGGGGGGTGGGGGCGCACCGAGGTCCCGCTGCTGCTGGTAAAATGCAGCGGGCCCATCTTGACGTCGCGGGTCGAGGCGGACCTCTCCCCGCAGCATTTTACCGGCCCTCGCGCCGCAACCCGCGGCGTCGAGGGGCTGGTAAAATTCAGCCCCGTAAGTGAGGACAGAATTGGTGCAATAGTTGGGCAGTAATGATAGTATTCCTCATGGCAACAAATATGGCTCCTCTACTATTTCTGACAATGGACTATGTCTAAAATGTGTTTCACAGTAGCAATCTTTGAGCATGCACTATAAAGTAGAACATTGCCCAACCTGAAGTTTGCTGAGAACAAATGTCATGGAAATCAGCCAGGTAAAAGACAAATCTCATTAATTTTAGATGAGGACAGCCTCTCTCCTTATGTTGAAAGGGGGAGAGGGATGAAATACATCAATAATATTCATCATAACTCATCTGTATAATCTTAGGATTTTTAAAGTAAAAAGCCCAGATTTCTTATTCATGTACCAAACAGAATTCCCATTCATGGCAGATCTGAGATCTCAACAGTTCCAAATCTTTTGAATCTGCAATATTATATATTTTAAAATTAATTTTTAACTAGTTCAACACTTTGTTGTTTCCTAAAATACATTTTCAGCAATTTCCTAGGGGAAGCTTTTGTCCCGATAGCTTGATATGTGGTCAGGGATGAGAAGTGCCATATGCCTGGCTAGAATATAGATGCTGCTTCAAAGGGTGTTGTCTGACCTTGTTATGTGGAGTGCTTAACGAGAGTTGGGGAACACAGTCCACCCAGGTAATGGAAGTAGTTAGTTTTGATCACCATTCCACCAATTGCTTGTTCTCCTATCTTTGCAAATTTTTCACTATATTAATTCTTGGGATGTGGGCATCGCTGGCAAGGTCAGAATATCCCTAATTGCCCTTGAGAAGGTCGTGGTGGGCTGCCTTCTTGAACCTCTGCAATCCATGTGATGAGGTGCTTCCACAGTGCTGTAGGTAAAGATTGTGACTTAGTGCCAATGAATGAACGAGACATATGTCCAAATCAGGATGGCATGTGACTTGCTGTTCAACATAGAGGTGTACTGATTTAATTAGCTGAGGGAGGGCAGTAGGCTTCAATTAGCAGATTTCCTTGCCCATGTTTGACCTGGAGCCTTAGTTCATAGGATCATAGGAAATAGGAGCAGGAGTAGGCCATTCGGCCTGTTGAGCCTGCTGCATCATTCAAACAGATCATGGCAGATCATCTACCTCTAATCCATTATTCCCCACCATCCCCATATCCCTTGATGTCGTTAGTATTCAGAAATCTATCGAATTCTGTCTTGAACATGCTCACGATTGAGCTTCCACAACCCTCTGGGGTAGAGAATACCACAGATTCACCACGCTCTAAGTAAAGAAATTCCTCCTCATCTCAGTCTTAAATGGCCTACCCCTTGTTCTTAAACTGCGTCCCCTTGTTCTAGACTCACCAGCCAGAGAAAACATCCTATTCACATCCACCCTGTCATGCCCTGTAAGCATTTTGTAAGTTTCAATGAGATCACCTCTCATTCTTTGAAACTTTAGAGAATACAGTTTCTGCAATCTCTCTCATAAGACAATCCCACCATCCCAGGGATTAGTCTGGTGAACCTCCGTTGCACTCCCTCTATGGCAAGTATATCTTTCCTTAGAAAAGAAGACCAAAACTGTACACAATACTCCAGGTGCAGTCTCACCAATGCTTTATACAATTGCAGCAATACGTCTTTACTCCAGTACTCAAATCCCCTTGCAATAAAAACCAACATGCTATTTGACTTCTCAATTGCTTGCTGCACCTGCATACTAGCTTTTAGTGACTCATGAACCCAGGTCTCTCCAGGGGGGAACGTCCAGCCAGGCCATATGGGTAGAACTTAGAATTAAGAAAGGGGTGATCACTTTGATGGGATTATACTACAGGCCCCCCAATAGTCAGAGGGAATTGGAGGAGCATATATGTTGCAAAATCACAGATAGGTGTAGGAATTATAGGGTTGTAATAGTAGGTGATTTTAACTTCCCTAATATTGACTGGGACTGCCTTAGTGCTCAGGGATCAGATGGGGAAGAATTTGTTAAGTGTGTCCAGGATAGTTTTCTGAAGCAGTGTGTGGATGGCCCTACTAGAGAAGGGGCTACACTCGACTTCCTCTTAGGAAATGAGGCTGGGCAAGTGGTTGATGTGTCAATGGGGGAGCACTTTGGGACCAGTGACCATAACTCTATTAGCTTCAAGATAGTTATGGAAAAGGATAGGACTGGTCCTCAGGTTGAAGTCCTAAATTGGGGGAAGGCTAATTTCGATGGCATCAGACAGGAACTCTCAAATGTTGAATGGGAGAGGCTGTTTACAGGTAAAGGGACGCCTGGCAAGTGGGAAGCTTTTAAAAGTGAGATAGGAAGAGTTCAGGGCCGGCATGTTCCTGTTAGATGGAAGGGCAAGGCTGGCAAGTTTAGGGAACCTTGGTTAACGAGGGATATTGAGGGTCTGGTCAGGATAAAGAAGGAGGCATATGTCAGGTATAAGGAGCTGGGATCAAGCAAGTCCCTCGAGGAGTATAGGGGATGTAGGAGTACACTTAAGAAGGAAATTAGGAGGGCGAAAAGGGCCATGAGATTTCCCTGGCAGATAAGATAAAGGAGAATCCTAAAAGATTCTGAGTATATTAAGAGTAAAAGGGTAGCTAGGGAGAAAGTAGGTCCCCTTAAGGATCAGTGTGGTAATCTATGTGTGGAGCCACGGGAAATGGGTGAGGTCTTAAATGAATACTTCTGGTCTGTATTTACCGTGGAGAAGGTCATAGAAGCTAGTGAGTTCAAGGGAGGGAACAGCGATATCCTGGAGCATATCAACATTACAAAGGAGGAGGTGTTGGAGGTTTTGAAGCACATTAAGGTGGATAAATCCCCAGGGCCTGACCAGGTGCATTCTAGGATGCTATGGGAAGCAAGGGAGGAGATTGCTGGGGCCCTGGCAGAGATTTTTGTATCAACATTAACCACGGGTGAGGTACCAGAAGACTGGAGGATAGCTAATGTTGTGCCTTTATTTAAGAAGGGCAGCAGGGATAAGCCAGGGAACTACAGGCTGGTGAGCCTTACATCAGTGGTGGGAAAGTTATTGGAAGGGATTCTGAGAGACAGGATCTATATGCATTTGAAAAGGCATGGTCTGATTAGGGATAGTCAGCATGGCTTTGTGCATGGGAAATCATGTCTCATGAATTTGAACGAGTTTTTTGAGGAGGTGACCAAGAGGATTGACGAGGGCAGGGCGATGGACGTTGTCTACATGGACTTTAGCAAAGCCTTTGACAAGGTCCCACATGGTAGGCTGGTCCAGAAGGTTCGAACACATGAGACCCAGGGTGAGCTAGCCAATTAGATCCAAAATTGGCTTGGTGATAGGAGGCAGAGGGTGGTAGTGGAGGGTTGTTTTTCAGATTGGAGGCCGGTGACCAGTGGTGTGCCGCAGGGATCGGTGCTGGGCCCTCTGTTGTTTGTCATATATATTAATGACTTGGATGTGAATGTCGGGGGCATGATTAGTAAGTTTGCAGATGACACCAAAATTGGTGGTAAAGTGGACAGTGAAGAAGGTTGTCTAAGGTTACAACAGGATATAGATAAACTGGAAAGTGGGCAAGGGATTGGCAAATGGAATTTAATGCAGACAAGTGTGAAGTGATGCATTTTGGGAAGTTAAACCAGGGCAGGACATATACAATGAATGGCAGGGCCCTGGGGAGTGTCGTTGAGCAGAGAGACCTTGGGGTGCAAGTACATAGTTCCCTGAAAGTGGCAACACAGGTTGACAGGGTGGTGAAGAAGGCATATGGCATGCTTGCCTTCATCGGCCGAGGCATTGAGTACAAGAGTTGGGATGTTATGTTACAGTTGTACATAACGTTGGTTAGGCCGCATTTGGAGTACTGTGTGCAGTTCTGGTCGCCGCACTACAGGAAAGATGTGATTAAGCTAGAGAGCATGCAGAAAAGATTCACAAGGATGTTGCCTGTTTTGGAGGGCTTGAGTTATAAAGGGAGATTGGATAGGCAGGGTCTGTTTTCCCTGGAGCGAAGGAGGCTGAGAGGGGACATGATAAAGGTATATAAAATTATGAGAGGCATAGATAGGGTAGATAGCCAGAGTTTGTTTCCCATGGTAGGGGTGACTAAAACTAGAAGGCATAGATTTAAGGTGAGAGGGAGGAGGTTTAAAGGGGATCAAAGGGATACATTTTTCACACAAAGAATAGTGGGTATCTGGAATGAGCTGCCAGAGGAGGTGGTGGAGGCAGGAACAGTAGCAACATTTAAGAGGCATCTGGACAGGTACTTGAATGAGCAAGGCATAGAGGGATATGGAATTACTGCAGGCAGGTGGGATTAGTATAGATAGGCATTTTGGTTGGCATGGACGCGGTGGGCCGAAGGGCCTATTTCTATGCTGTATGACTATGACTCTTTGGACATCAACACTTAGTAAACTCTCACCATTTAAAAAATACTCTGCCTTTCTGTTTTTTTCTCCCAAAGAGGACCACTTTACACTTAGTCACATTATATTCCATCTGCCATGTTCTTGCCCATTCATTTAGCCTGTCCAAATCCCCTTGAAGCCTCCTTGCATCCTCCCCACAACTTACATTCTCTCCTCGTTTTGTGTCATCCGCAAATTTGGAAATATTACAATTGGTCTCCACATCCAAGTCATTTATATAGATTGTAACCAGCTGTGGCCCCAGCACTGATCCTTGCAGTACCCAACTAGTAACAGCCTGCCATCCTGAGAATGACCCATTTATTCCAACTCTCTGCTTTCTGTCTGTTAACCAACTCTCAATCCATTGCAGTATATTAACCCAATCCCATGTGCTCTAATATTGTTTACTAACCTCCTGTGTGGGACCTTAACAAAAGCCTTCTGAAAATCCAAATACACCACATCCACTAGTTCTCCTTTATCTATGCTACAAGTAACATCTTCAAAAAACTCCAACAGGTTTGTCAAAGATGATTTCCCTTTCACAAATCCATGTTGATTCTGCCCAATCATATCATTCTTTTCCAAGTGTCCAGTATCTCATCCTTCATAATAGATTCTAACATTTTCCCTACTACTGACGTCAAACTAACAGGTCTGTTGTTCTCTGTTATCTCTCTCGCTCCCTTCATCAATAGTGGGGTTACATTTTCTACTTTCCAGTCTGCAGGAACCCTTCTAGAATCTATAGAATTTTGAAAGATAACCACCAATGCTTCTACTATTTCTATAGCCACCTCCTTCAATACTCTGGCATGTAGCTCATCTGGTCCAGGGGATTTATTCACTTTCAATCCAGTTAATTTTTCGAGTACTACCTCTTTGTTAATATTAACTTCTTTCAGTTCCTCATTTTCACAAGTCCCTTGGTTCCCTAGTATTTCTGGGAGATTTTCTGTGTCTTCCTCCATGAGGATAGACACAAAGTAATTGTTTAGTCTCGCAGCCAGTTCCTCATTCTCCACTACAAACTCTCCTGTCTCTGCCTGCAATGGACCCACATTCGTCCTTGCTAATCATTTCCTTTTCACATACCTAAAGAAGCTTTTACTAGCTAGCTTAGATTCATAATCCCATTTCCCTTTCTTTATCAGTTTCTTCGTCCTCCTTTGTTGGACTTTAAATTGCTCCCATCCTCGGGTTTACCACTTATTCTGGCAACCTTAAATGCCACTTCCTTTGACCTAATGCAATCCTTAACTTCTTTTGTTAGCCACGGTTTGTTCACCTTTCCTGTTGGGTTTTTGTGTCTTAGAGGAATGTATATTTGTTTTAAACTTTGTAATACATCTTTAAATACTAGCCATTGCCTGTCTACCATCAAATTTTTTAATGTATTTTCTCAATCCACCATAGCCAACTAGCCCCTCATACCCTCATAGTTTCCTTTATTCAGATTTAACACCTTAGTTTCAGAATAAACTATATATCTTTCAAAATTGAAGTAGAATTCTATCATATTGTGGCCACTATTTCCTAATGGCCCCTTTACAGCAAGGTTATTAAATAGACTTTCTTATTGCATATGCTAAATCTAAAATATCCCCATCCCTAGTTGGTTCTTCAACGTACTACTCCAAAAGCCCATCTCATATCCACTCCAGGAATTTATCCTCCACAGCATTAGTGCTAATTAGGCTTTCCCAATCTATATGTAAATTGAATTCTCCCATTATTACTGTATTGCCCATGCTACATGCAGCTCTAATTTCCTGATTTATACTCTGCCCAACATTACTGCTACAGTTTGATGGCCTGTAAACAACTCGCACCAATGTTTGCTGCCGGTTGCTGTTCCTTAGCTCCACCCAAACTGATTCTACATCTTGCTCCTTCGATCTAAGATTCTCTCTCACTAATATACTGATCTCGTCCCTTATTAACAGTGCTACCCCACCTCCTTTTCCCCTCCGCCCATCTCTCCTAAATGACAAATATCCCTGAATATTCAGTTCCCAGTCCTGGTCACCCTGTAACCACATTTACATAATGGCAATTAAATCATACCCATTTACCTCTATTTGTACCTTCAAATCATCTACCTTGTCGCAAATGCTGCATGCATTCAGATAGAGTGCCCTTATCTTTGTTTTAACATTTTTCCTCATTCCGATCCTGTTTGATGTTTGCCTTCATCTCATCTGCCTTCCAATTTCGCTTACTACTTCTCTACTTCCTGTTACCAGTTTTGCTTCCCTCCAATCTGAGCTCTCTCTTAGTTTCCTGACGAGTTAGTTTAAACCCTCGCCAACAGCACTAGCAAATCTCCCTGCGAGGGCATTAGTCCCGGTCTTGCTAAGGTGCAACAAGGTCCATCTTGTACAGGTCCCACCTCCCCCAGAACAGATCCCAATGCCTCAGAAATCTGATGCCCTCCCTCCTGCACCAACTCTCCAGCCACACGTTAAATCGCTTAATCTTCTTATTCCAATGCTCACTGGGACTTGGCACTGGGAGTAATCCTGAGATTACTGCTTTTGAGGTCCTGCTTTTTAATTTCTTTCCTAACTCTTTAAACTCTGCTTTCAGGACCTCATCCCTCCTCTTACCAATGTCGTTGGTACCACTGTGGACCTGGACCTCTGGCTGTTCACCCTCCCCCAGTAGAATGTCCTGCAACCGCTCTGTGACGTCCTTGACCCTAGCACTGGGGAGGCAACAGACCATCCTGGTGTCACGTCTGCGGCCGCAGAAACACCTGTCTGTTCCTCAAACTAACGAATCCCCTATCACTATTGCCCTTCCATTCTTCTTCCTCCCCTCCTGTGCAGCTGAGCCAGTCGTGGTGCCATGGACTTGGCTCATGCTGCACTCCTCTGAGGAACCCTTGCCCTCCCAGTATCCAAAATGGAAAACCAGTTAGCAAGCGAGATCAACTCAGGGGACTCCTGCACTACCTGCCTGGTTCTCCTAGACTGCCTGGTGGTCACCCATTCCCTCTCTGCCTGCACATTTTTAACCTGTGGTGTGACCAACCCCATAAACATGCTATCCACATAGTTCTCTGCATCGCGGATGCATCACAATGACTCCAGCTGCCACTCGAGTTCCGAAACCAGGAGCTCAAGCTTCTGCAGCTGGTGACACTTCCTGCAGATGTGTTTGTCAAGAACACATGGTGCATCCACGACCTCCCACATACCACAGGAGGCACATTCCACTCGGCCGAGCTGCCCTGCCATACCTTAGCTTTAGAAACTAATTATTGTTTGTGTAGTAAATGTAATAAGTAGAATAACTTACCAGTTACTCATCAATCAGCTTCTTCCCCTGTACTCTGGAGGCTGAAAAGGCAGAAAAGAAAAGAGACACAAGAGCACCTCCTTCCCCTTGTTACTGACATCCCTCACACACCAATTCACAGCCTCACACTCTATCTGAACGGCACTTTCTAATTAGTAGTTACTAATAAATTACATCAACTAAAACCTTAGTAGTACTAACCTTGCCACTTATATTTGAGGGTTAAAAAAGAGAACTAATTTTCCTGATTTTTCAGCTATTTACAGGCACTATCTGACAGCTCACCAATCAATCAGCTTACCGTTTTCCTGTGATGTCACAGTTAGGCTTTTTTTCACCTTTCAGCGCACACCGACCTCCAGCTACAGCAACAGACACAGACTGCCTCCCCGCTCTCCCAGCTGAGTGTAGGCCTCGAGATCCGGTTTTGATTTATAGCTCCCACTCCGGTTCCGATTCCTCCCAGGCCCGCAGACTGTCTCTCCGGTGTCCAGATATGGTCCAGATTCAATGTTGAGTACTCCCAAGTGCTATGAATGCTGGACTTTGTAGTATGGTTATGTTTTATAAACAGTGATCTTTAATGCAGTATAAAATGGACATATGGAGGAAACATGTTACCTCATACAAAATTTGCTCAGAAACAAGCCAGGGGTCTTGGTTACCATGAGAACAAGGAACACAGATCAAAGACCCTTTTGAAAACAGGATACAATGCTGTAACACCAAAAGGACAATGGGTTTCGCTCTCCCAGACTCTCAGATTGTAAACAGGGAACTGGAGGCTCTAATAGTGGCAATTTTTAATACCTGGAAACAAAGGAAGGCTCAGGTGGTTTTGTTATGGTCAGACATATCGTCTCTGAAAATTGTCAAAGGCAAATGCCTATTGACTTTTGATCTGGATAAATTGGAAAGGCTTTCCCAGGTCTGGGAGCTGAAAGGAAGAAACAAAAACCAGCAGTCAGCTATGCAGCCTAAAAGAGAAAGATATCAGTGAGTGGTGTCTGGGGCAACAGTTGCTCTCAGATCATTGATCCAGCAAAAGGCTGCTAAGATTTGAACCTGGTTCAAAGGCTCAAAATTTGCAGAGAGGAAAAACCAATGCGATCACCAGAGATTGTCTTATTAATGGAAATCCTGTCGAATGTGCTCAGAGGAAGTGAGCGAAGAGGACGTTGGCTTTGAGAATGACACTAGGAGATCCAACCCATTGCACCTGCATGCTTGGGACCTTTAACTGCAAGGATACCTTTTCGATGTGAACACTGTGTAAATGTGGTGTGCGTTTTCGGGTGTGGTAGTAGGTTAACCTCTGTCATTGAGCTGCAGTACACTGACGACGCTTGCATATGCGCACACTCAGAGGCCGAGCTACAAACCCTTGTCAATGCATTCACGGAGGCTTATGAAAGAATGGGCCTTAAGCTAAACATCCGGAAGGCAAAGGTCCTCTACCAGCCCACTCCCACAGCACAACACTGTCCCCACCCCCCCAACTATCAAGATCCACGGCGAACCACTGGACAATCTGGATCACTTCTCATACCTTGGGAGCCTCCTCTTAGCAAAGGCAGACATCGATGATGAAACTCAGCATCGCCTCCAGTGTGCCAGCGCAGCCTTTGGTCACCTGAGGAAAAGAATGCTTGATGACAAAGAGCTCAAACCTGGCACCAAGCTCATGGTCTACAGGGCCGCAGTGTTACCTGCCCTCCTGTATGCATTGGAAACATGGACACTGTACAGCAGATATCTCAAAACCCTGGAGAGCTATCACCTGTGGTGCCTCCGCAAGATCCTGCAAATTCAGCGGCAGGACAGGCGCTCCAGTATCAGTGTCCTCTCTCAAGTCAACATCCCAGTATCGAGACACTGGTCATGGCTAGTCAGTTACGTTGGGCGGGCCACATCGTCCGCATGCCTGACACAAGACGCCTAATACAAGCTTTCTACTGAGTTCCATCATGGCAAGAGGCTACCAGGAGGGCAGAGGAAATGCTACAAGTATGTCCTTAAAACTTCCCTGAAAAAATGTGACATCTCCACTGATTCATGGGAATCTCTTGCCTGAGACTGCCCAAAATGGAGAATAAGCATCCGCGAAGATGCCAGCCAGTTTGTACAATGTCGACATGCCCAGACAGCGACCAGGTGCAAGCAGCGGAAGGAGCGTTCGAAAACGTAAGCATCCCATTCACTCGTCTGACCAAACACCACCTGCCCCACCTGTGGTAGAGTGTGTGGATCCAGAATTGAACTATTCAGTCACCTAAGGACCCACAGCCCTGGAGTGGAAGAAAGTCATCCTCGTTCCTAAGGGACTGCCTAAGAAGAGAAGAGTACGTTAATGGGGAACACGTTTCTCTATAATTTAGTGTATCAGCTACCTAATAAGTTTAGTTAGTTGATTTTTAGTTTAGTTGTTATAGTAAATGTCTTAAAAATCTGAAATTTTGTTGTGTAATTCTTTAATCAGTCTGGGAAGCTCCTTTCTCTTGTTTTGAAGTTAGCAGTCCCTACTGAAGTCGTAACACAAGGTCAACCTCATGCTCTTCCCCACTGTATAACCACGATAGATCAGTCCTGCGAGTTGGCAGGATATACCCAGGGATGGTGATGGAGGACTCTGGGATGGTGGTTATGTCAGGCTGTTCCTTGACTGGTCTGTCGGGACAGCTCTCCCAACTTTGGCACCCATCTCCAGAAGTTAGTGAGGAGGGACTAAAACAATAGCTTGTATTTATAATTGCGCCTTTAATGTAATGAAGCATCCCAAGATGCTTCACGGAGGCACTATAAAACAAAATATGACACCGAGCCACATAAGGACATAATAGGGCAGATGACCAAAAAGCTTGATCAAAGTGGTAGGTTCTAAGGAGTGTCTTAAAGGACAAAAGCAAGGTAGAGAGAGGCAGAGAGGTCTAGGCATGGAATTCGAGAGCTTAGGGCCTAAGTAGCTAAAGGCACAGCCACTAATGGTGGAGCGATTAAAATTAGGGATGCTCAAGAGTACAGAATCAGAGGAGCGCAGGTATCTTGGAGGGTTGTAGGTTTGGCAGAGATTAGAGAAATAGGGAGGGGCCAGGCCATGGAGGGATTGGAAAACAAGGATGAGAATTTTAAAATTGAGGCATTGCTTAATCAGGAGCCAGAGTATGTCAGCAGGCACAGGGGTGATGGGTGAGCAGGATTTGGTGCAAGTTAGGACATGGGCAGCAGAGTTTCGGATAACTTCAAGTTTACGGAGGGTAGAATGTGGGAGGCTGGCCAGGTGTGCATCAAGTCAAGTCTGGAGATAACAAAGGCATGGATGAGCATGTCAGCAGCAAAAGAGCTGAGGAGGGGCAGAGTCGGGCAATGTTAGAGGTGGAAATAAATGGTCTTAGTAACGGCGTGGATAAAAGCCAACAAATCCCCTGGACCTGAAGGCCTACACCATAGGGTTTTAAAAGAGGTGGCTTCAAAGATAGTGAATGCATTGGTTTTGACCTTCCAGAATTCCCTAGATTCTAGAGTATTGTGTACAGTTTTGGTCTCCTTACCTAAGGAAAGATATACTTGCCTTAGAGGGCATGCAATAAAGGTTCACTAGGCTGATTCCTGGGGGTTGTCTTATGAGGTGAGATGGAGTAGATTAGGCCTATGTTTCCTAGAGTATAGAAGAATGAGAGGTGATCTCATTGAAACATATAAAATTCTTTAGGGGCTTGAGGAAAGATGCTGGGAGGATTTTCCTTTGGCTGTGACGTCTAGAACTAGGGGTCAGTTTCAGAACAGGGGGACGGCCATTTAGGACTGAGATGAAGAGAAATTACTTCACTCAAAGGGTTGTGAATCTTTGGAATTCTGTGGCTGTTCGGTTATTGAGTATATTCAAGTCAGAGATACTAACGGATATGAAAATTGTACAGGAAAGTGAAGCTGAGGTAGATGATCAGCCATGATATCATTGAATGGTAGAGCAGGCTTGAGGGGTCGACTGGCTTATTCCTGCTCCTATTTTTTATGAGGGCTTTGTAGGGTTAACTGAGCTTGGTGTTCCTTTGTTGTGTCCTGATTCATACAAACATATGAATTAGGAGCAGGAGTAGGCCACTCGGCCCCTCGAGCCTGCTCCGCTATTCAATAAGATCATGGCTGATCTGATTGTCACCTCAACTCCACATTCCCGCCTACCCCGATAACCTTTTACCCCCTTGCTTATCAAGAATCTATCTACCTCTACCTTAAAAATATTTAAAGACTCTGCTTCCACTGCCTTTGGAGGAAGAGAGTTCGAAAGACTCCACACCCTCAGAGAAAAAATTTCACCTCATCTCTGCCTTAAATGGGTGACACCTTATTTTTATATAGTGACCCCTAGTTCCAGATTCTCCCACAAGGGAAAGCATCCCTTCCACTTTCGATTCGATGCCTAGGTTGCAGCCAAGTTGTCTATCCAGTTTAATTTTTGTTTTTCTTTCTCGTATTTTGATACAACAGAATGATTTGCTTGGCCACTTCAGCGACCAGTTAACTACTTTGGTGTGGGATGAGAGCCACATCTAGATCAGACGCTAATGAAAAGTTTCTGAAGGACATTAGTGAACTCATTTGTCTTTTGTTCCATGACATCTCTGTCATCTCCTGCCCCCCCCATCCTATCACAGACCTTCCCTTTAGTTCTTCTATCCCCACCCCCCGACCTTTCACTTACTGAAAGACTGTTACATTTCTGATGAAAGGTCACAGACCTGAAACGTTAACTCTGTTTCTCTCTCCACAGATGCTGCCAGACCTGTTGAGTACTTCCAGCGCTTTCTGTTCTCATCATTAATGAACCAGTTGGGTTCTTAATGGTAATTTTTTTTCCCCCATTCGTACAAGCTTTTTATTCCAAGTTTTTATTTAAACAGAATTCAAATTCTCAAACTGCTGGTGATACAAAGCTAGATGGGAAAGTAATTTGTGAGGAGGATGCAAAAGGGCTGCAAAGGGATATAGATTGGTTAAGTGATTGGACAAGAGGGTGGCAGCTGGAGAATAACGTGAGGAAATGTGAAATCCACTTTGTTGGAAGAATGGAAAAGTGCTTTTAAAGAAAGTGAGATGAGTATATGTTGCGATTCAGAGGGATTTGGGGGTCCTTGTACACAAATCACAGAAAGCTAACATGTAGGTACAGCAAGCAATTAGGAAGTGTTATGATTGAGGCAGGAAGAGTGCACTGTTTATTCTAGTCCCACTTCTCCACAGGTCACAACATATTTTTAATTTTCCCACTTACTAATACAGTCAATCATATACTCTATTTTTCCCAGAGTAGAACACACTAACGAGGTTTCTTTAATGAGCAACAAAATTATCAGTTTATTATCAAACAAGTCTTAACTAATAATGAAGTAAAGCATAAACACACAGATTTAAATTTTAAAATCCCCTTTTTACCTTAACCCCTCACACACGCACATACATACATACATACACCGGTTAACTGGAAAAATAAATGGGATTTTTAAAAATCCAGAGCTCTGTTACAGACAACAACAAAAAAAACACTTGGGCTGATTGTTTGCTCATTTTTGAAGAAAACAGCAGATGAGATATGTTGCTCAAAAACTAGCATCCCGTCTAGCCTCTGAGTACATATAGACTGGTCACTGGGATCTTTTAGAACAGTACTTTTCAGGCAGCATTGAGAATTAATTTAGCAGGTATTCTTCAAAGTCAGGCAATAAGATGAATTGACACAGTGGACTTCTCAGGGTCTTTTAGAGAGTTGCTGGAAAGCCAGCTGGGATGTGGTCTCCTCTCCTTCCTTGACACTTCTTCAGCAGCAGGCTAACTTTATCAGCCACTCACTCCAGAAGGTAAAACACAGTGGCACTGCAACCAAAAGCTTGTGAGTTTTCTGCCCTCTCAGATGCGCACTGCTGCTCCTGGGATTGTCCTAAAAAGGGGCATCTGTCACTTCTCTGCCCACATCTTCCACTGTTACCAGGATTTCTGTTCTATTTTTGACTTGAGTTATGTGACAACCAGTACATTGTTGCCAAACCAGTTCTTTCAGTGTCTCCTTGAAGACTCTCTTGAAAACAAAAACTAGTACAACATTTATTCAGTTTGACTATGAATTCCTCAAGAAATATTTTAACAAAAAAAAGAAGCACCTTCATAACACCTCCACCCTCAGAGGAATGAAACACCATTTTTAAATGTATTTCATTACAAAGTGTGGGAAATATAGAAGATAAAAACTTTTAAAACACATTTGCACACTCATACTCATTCACTCTTTTCTTGTAGTTAATACAATTCTGCTGTATACTGTCATGCAGGCCCTCACCTGCCAAGAATGAGGTACACATTATTTTGCCACATGAACATTAAAAACTTAAAAATGGTGCTGGGAAGAAAAGAGGACCTAAAACAAGGAACTGCCAGGCCCCTCGTCAGAAAGACCTTTTTTGCATACTAGCAGACAGTGTTGGAACAAAGGACCCAGTCCCTGCTTCTCCAATACACAGAAGACCTGGTCAGACCAGTTTAGTCACGTGACTAACTGGCTGTTTGAATTTGAACTTGCGACAGAATGTTTGAAACGGGGAAAGCTGTTTGCTCCTGGACTGAAAAGATTTCTCTCCTGTCTGCTCCCATCTCTTTCTCACGGAACTGAAGATCCATTGAAGACACATGAACCCCAAGAGAGAAAAGTCTCCTACAGTGAACAAGGTTTAAGAAGAATACTGGGCCCCTACGAAAAGCAAGAATTACCTATAAAAGGACTACAGTGAGCTCAAAGCACAGTAACAAGAAACTCTTCTGATATTGCCTCAAACCTCTCAATTTTATTTTTCTCCTGCTCTTTTCTGTCTCTATTGGCATGTGCTTATTGCGTATGCATGCTAGCATGGGGCGCGGCGTGTATCCGTAGGCATTAACTGAATTAGAGTTTAAGTTTAAGGTTTACTAAATTTCCCTTTTCTTCTTTAAACTTAAGAAAGTCTGTTTATGCTCATTCCTTTGCCTTATAATTGGAAAGTGGTGAACAAGGATTCACCAAGGGGGAGTTCAAAACACAGCGTGTTTAAAACGTAATCCATGTTACAATAAGACCAGGTGAAGACTAAAAGGGAACCCTAGACACCTTTCTCACCTGGTCGTAACAGAAATTTGGGTGCTAGCATCTGAAATTTTACCCAAAGACAAACGAGAGAAATTGGAAGTGGGAAGCCAAATTGTTCCCAATCAAAAAAGAGAAAGGTTAATACAGGTTTTCTTGTGGTTGTGTGTGATTGAATACTAACATGTCTGCAACTGAAGCGAGTAGCTCTCCAAGCCATGGTGAAGTAACTTGAGATAAGTTAAAAGGACTGTCTATGGAGGAGTTGAGAAAAATGGCTGAGCAGTGTGGGATCACAGTACGTGGCAAGGCTAGGATGTCTGAACTCCTAAGGCCAGTGGCCAACCAGTTTTCCCTTGAATCTGAACATGCAGAAGCAGTGTTAGAAGTAGACCCAGACAGGGTACTGCTAGCAAAGTTACAATTGGAACAAAGGAAACTTGAATTAGAGGAAAGAGAGAGAGAGATAGGCAGGAGAGGGAGAAAGAGAGAACCTTCCAGAAAGAATGGGAAGAGAAAGAGAGAGCCTTCCAAAAGGAACGTGAAGAAAATGAAAGGCAGGACAAAGAGAGAGAAAGACAGGAGAAGGAATGATAGAGAGAGGAGAGAGAGAGAGAAAGAATATTCCAGAAAGAATCCGAAGCAAGAGAGCTGAAGCGGCTTGAGCTAAGTAGGGGGTGGCAGAGTAACCCCAGTGAAAACATGGTCAATATGGAGGAGCATAATTCAGGGATGGGTACAAAATTGCTAAAACTCGCTCAATTAATTCCAAAATTCAATGAGGAAGATGTGGAAGTGTTTTTTGTGTCTTTTGAGAAACTGGCAAGGCAACTAAAATGGCCAGTTGAGACCTGGTCCCTTTTAATACAAAGCAAAATAACTGGAAAAGCCCATGAGGTTTATTCCTTTATTTGTTGCCAGATGAGAGTTCATCAAATTATGAACTGACCAAAAATGCTACCCTCAGGGCATAAGAATTAGTACCTGAAGCCCACCACAAAAAGTTTGGAACCCTCAAAATGCAAGCCAATCAAACGTATCTGGAGTTTGAAAGAAGCAGCTGGCTTTTGACCAGTGGCTGAGGGCTCTTAAAATGCAGCTCAGCTATGAAACTCTCAGAAAAGTAATTTTGTTAGAGGAATTTAAAAACTCTCTCCCACTCTCAATAAAGACCCATGTCGAGGAGCAGTGGGTTCAAGGAGCCTGGCAAGCAGCCGTTCTGGCTTATGAGTTTGCTTTAATTTATAAGTTGGTTTCCCAGGGGAGAACCTTTCCGAATCACCCCACAAATCCGAAAAGGACAAAGGATGGGAAGGTGATCTCCACCTAGGTGGTCCTGGCGGAGAATGGAAAGCATGGGACTCTCCTCCAGCCAGAGCAACAGTGAGACCTGGAGACCTGTGTGCTTCCATTGTAATAAGGCAGGGCATTTAAAAGCTGACTGCTGGAAACTAAAGGGAAAACCGGTAGGGTTAATCAGGGCACATCCCCACGGTGAAGACAGGGACCTGATGCAAAGCTATGGCTTTAACTGCAGTAAGAGTGCAACCCAGGAAGCTTACTATGGCCAGTGAAGGAAAAGTTAATAGGATTCCTGAGGTTATCAGGGTTTTGTGTCTGAAGGGAAAGTAACCCCATACCCCTTGAGTCGGGCAAGCAAGCCCATAGTGATTCTTAGGGACACAGTGGCCACTAGATCCCTTTTACTGGGAAAACGCCTGACCTTTTCCACAGAGAATGCAGTGAACAGCAAAATGGTGGTGAATGGTATTGCAGGGCAATATTGCCTGTATCTGTACACCGGGTGTACCTGGAGTGAGACCTAGTTTTGGGACTGTAGGGATTGTCCCTGGTTTGCCTGTGGACGGGGTTGACCTGCTGCTAGGTAATGATCTGGCGGGGGTGCAGGTGGTAGAACCCCCAGTAGTGAAAGACCACAGGAGGTCAGAGAGACAGAGCGATGGCAGGAGACTGTCCCCTACAGTGTCCCTCAATGTGTAGTCTGTCAGGCCATGATCAAACTAGCTCCCCCAAAGGAGACTGCATTGGCACCTCAGGCAAATGACCATGAGGTCATCCTGTCCGATATTTTCTTTGGAAAGTTAGGAAACCCAGGGAATTAATTAAATGGATTGTCCCTCGCTGAGGCTCAGTGAGCCGATACAGTATTGCTAAAGTTAGCACAGGCTGCCCAGTCTGAAAGTGAAGCAGAGGGAGTCCCTGACTGCTACTATTTAAAGAATGAGGTACTGATGAGGAAATGGAGTTCTCCTCCCAGAGCTGAGGGCAAGGAGTGGACAGTAGTTCACCAGTTAGTGGTGCCACAGAGGTACTGGGGAGAAATATTAAGAAGGGCCCACGAGACTACAGTGGCTGTACATGCTGGTATACGAAAGACCAAAGCCCGCATAAGACAGCAGTTTGACTGGCCAAAATTCCACAAAGATGTGGTGGAGTACTGCAGGAGTTGCCACATGTACCAGGTTGAGGAGAAACACCAACCTACAATGAAACCTGCACCCCTAAGTCTTGTACCGGTGTTAAGAGGACCCTCTGGCAGAGGGCTGGTGAACTGTAAGGGACCCCCACCAAGAACAAAAGGGGACAGACAGGCACATGGCTGGCAAAAGTTTAAAAAGGGAAAAATGTGACCAAGAGGGCAGGTTAAAAGAAGTCGAGGAGGAATCCCAGATGAAAACCCCTACTGTCTGGTCAATCAACCCCGAGAAATGTGAAAGGTTAGGCCCCATATCCTCCTATGTAAATGCAGACTCTAGAAGCACCCCACCAGAGTTGCTAACAGCATTTACAGGAACCTACAGTGACAAAGAGTGACCTCTAGGAGGTACCGAAACCATGAGGGTGATGCCTCACCGAGTCAAGTGCCACAGGAGAGTGCAGTCAAGCCCGCACACAGAGCTGTGGGTAGGAGTGTCCCCAGAGAACAAAGGGGAGATTAACAAATAATCCTGCCCTGCAGTCAAAGAGAAAAAGGAGGCTTATGGCAGATTCAGAGCACTGAAAACAGTGGAGGCACTAGATGAGTATAGAAAGTGTAGGGGGCGGGGTACTTAAAAAAGTAATTAGGAGAGCAAAGAGGGGACATGAAAAAACACTGGCGGGCAAGATAAAGGAAAATCCTAAGGTATTTTATAAATATATTAAGGGCAAAAGGATAACCAGGGAAAGAGTAGGGCCCATTAGGGACCAAAGTGGCAATGTGTGTGTGGAGCCGTAGGACATAGGTGAGGTTTTAAATGATTATTTTTCATCTGTGTTCACTATGGAGAAGGACGATGTAGGTGTAGAGATCAGGGAGGGGGATTGTGATATACTTGAACACATGAGCATTGAAGGGGAGGAAGTATTAGCTATTTTAGCAGGCTTAAAAGTGGATAAATCCCCCGGCCCAGATGAGATGTATCCCAGGCTGTTATGTGAGGCAAGGGAGGAGATAGCAGGGGCTCTAACACAAATTTTCAAATCCTCTCCTGCCACAGGAGAGGTACCAGAGGATTGGAGGACAGCGAATGTGGTATTCAAGAAGGATATCAGGGATAAACCAGGTAATTACAGGCCGATGAGTCTAACATCAGTGGTTGGGAAACTATTGGAAAAAATTCTGAGGGGCAGGATCAATTTCCACTTAGAGAGACACAGATTAATCAGGGATAGTCGGCATGGCTTTGTCAGGGGGATATTGTGTTTAACTAACTTGATTGAATTGTTCGAGACGGTGACTAGATGTGTAGATGAGAGTAAAGCAGTTGATGTAGTCTACATGGACTTCAGTAAGGCTTTTGATAAGATCCCGCATGGGATCCAGGGCAATTTGGCAAATTAGATCTAAAATTGGCTTAGTGGCAGGAGGCAGAGGGTGATGGTCGAGGGTTGTTTTTGCGAATGGAAGCCTGTGACCAGTGGTGTACCGCAGGGATCGGTGCTGGGACCCTTGCTGTTTGTAGTGTACATTAATGATTTAGACGTGAATATAGGAGGTATGATCAGTAAGTTCGCGGATGACACGAAAATTGGTGGTGTCATAAATAGTGAGGAGGAAAGCCTTAGATTACAGGATGATATAGATGGGCTGGTAAGATGGGTGGAGCAGTGGCAAATGGAATTTAATCCAGAGAAGTGTGAGCATTTTGGGAGGACTAACAAGGCAAGGGAATATACAATGGGTGGTAGGACCCTAGGAAGTACAGAGGGTCAGAGCAACCTTGGTGTACTTGTCCATAGATCACTGAAGGCAGCCACACAGGTAGATAAGGTGGTTAGGAAGGCATATGGGATATTGCCTTTATTGGCCAAGGCATAGAATATAAGACCAGCGAGGTTATGATGAAGCTGTATAAAATGCTAGTGAGGCCACAGCTGGAGTACTGTGTACAGTTCTGGACACCACACTATAGGAAGGAAGTGCTTGCACTGGAGAGGGTGCAGAGGAGATTCAACAGGATGTTGCCTGGGCTGGAGCATTTCAGCTATGAAGAGAGACTGAAAAGGCTAATGTTGTTTTCCTTAGAGCAGGGAAGGCTGAGGTAGGACATTATTGAGGTATACCAAATTATGAGGGGCATTGATAGGTTAGATAGGAAGAAACGTTTTCCCTTAGCGGAGGGGTCAATAACCAGGGGGCATAGATTTAAGGTAAGGGGCAGGAGTTTTAGAGGGGATTTGAGGAAAAATAATTTTCACCCAGAGGGTGGTTGGAATCGGGAACGTAATGCCTGAATGGGTGGTAGAGGCAGGAACCCTCACAACATTCAAAAAGAATTTAGATGAGCACTTGAAACACCATAGCACACAAGGCTATGGGCCAAATGCTGGAAAATGGGATTAGAATAGTTAGGTGCTTGATGGCCGGCATACACAATGGGCCAAAGGGCCTGTTTTTGTGCTGTATAACTCGATCACTCTATGACCCATCCCCTGAAATCAAAAGTCTTTGCATGACTCAGAGAGTTCAGGATAGACCTGCCCACTACTAACTCCAGAAAAAAGGGAGAATTAAAGCAGTACTGGCACCCAAAAAAAAGACCATTTTAATAGGCTTTAAGAGTGATGAATGAATGGAAATGAATGAGAGAAATGCATTGTTTTTCTTTCTGTATCTTATATTTCTCTCAAACCTTGTAATGAAATGCACTGATTTTTTGCAAATTGCATTTCATTCCCCTGGGTGTGGAGGTGTCATGCAAGTCCCCACCTGCCAAGAATGAGGCACACATTATTTTGCCACATGAACATTAAAAATTTACAAATGTTGCTGGGAAGAGGGCCTATCACAAGGAATTGCCAGGCCCCTCATCAGAAAGACCTTTTTTTGCATACTAGCAGTGTTGGAACAAAAGATCCAGTCCCTGCTTCTCCAATACACAGAAGACCCTGGTCAGACCAGTTTAGTCACATGACTAACTGGCTGTTTGAATTTGAACATGCGACAGAGTGTTTGAAACTGGGAAAGCTGTTTGTTCCTGGACTGAAAAGATCTCTCTCCTGTCTGCTCCCATCTCTTTCTCATGGCACTGAAGACCCATGAACCCCAAGAGAGAAACGTCTCCTACAGTGAACAAGGTTTAAGAATACTGGGCCCCGACGAAAAGCAAGAATTACCTGTAAAAGGACTAGTGAGCTCAAAGCACAGTAACAAGAAACTCTTCTGATATTGCCTCAAACCTCTCAAATTTAATTTTCTCCTGCTCTTTTCTGTCTCTATTTGCATGTGCTTATTGCGCATGCATGCTAGCATGGGGCGCAGCGTGTATCCATAGGCGTTAACCAAATTAGAGTTTAAGTTTCAGGTTTAATAAATTTCACTTCTCTTCTTTAAACCTAAGAAAGTCTGTTTATGCTCATTTCTTTGCCCTATAATTGGAAAGTGGTGAACAAGGATTCACCAAGGGGGAGCTCAAAACACGGTGTGTTTAAAAATTAAACCGTTACAATAAGACCAGGTGAGAAAGATGTCTAGAGGTCCCTTTTAGTCTTCACCTGGTCATAACAGTACCCTCCTTCATTCAGAGAACTCGAATAAAGTTTGATTCTCGATAAAGCATCTGCAATGTGGATCATCTTTAAATGATAAGGTTGTAATAGTAAACTCCATCGGAATAGTTTGACATTCTGGTTTTTAAAATTTTCCACAAAGTTTATCACCAAATCAGCCGACTGCAACCTTCCAGAGTTCCCCAGTTGTTCCAAGTGAGGAATTGGGTAGGAGTCTGTCTTTGTTACTACATTAACTTTTCTGTAGTCTATCCAGAGTCTAATTGAACAGTCAAGTTTAATGAACTCCAGCTGCTTTGACTGGTTCTCCAGCATGTATTGGATTTCTTCATTTACCTGAGCCTGTTTCTCTGGATGCAAGCGGTAAAGATGTTGTTTTATAGCAGGGTTGTCCAACCTTTTCATGTGGGGGGGCCACATTACAATTTTTGTCTTACGTGGAGGGCCAGTGAGACAATTTCATAAAGATAAAGGTGTTAAAGTTTTTCTTACTATTAATCAAAACAACAACAAAGGTGCATTTTTGTGAAGAAGTTTTAAATGAGAAGACTAATTTATTGACTTACTTTCTGGTCACTATGTTGGATACTGATTTAGTAAGATACCTGGCATTTTTTTGCTTGCACAAATAGTCAATGTTTGCCTACACATTTGTTGTAGTGATGCGAAATATTCTGGATCGATGTAATTCTGTCAGGATTGTTCTTAATCACTCTTTCTCTGCCCCCTTTCTCCCTCTGTTCCCCCTTTCTCCCTCTATCTCTCTCCATACTCCCTTTCTCTCTCTCTCTCTCTCTGACAGTTGCAGAGAGCGGTAACACTCAGCAGATGGTTGATCAGACCATTTAAAAAAAAAAAATCACTTCAGTTTCACAGCTGACAGATCCTGACATCAGGAACAGCAGTTTCTGAACTTTGGACAGATTTGGGGTTTTCTGGCAGGCTTTTTAAAAATCTGGATCAGTCAGCTGTGAAACTAACTTGCGATTTTTTTTAAAGCTGGTCTGACAAAGGGAAATTTCACAGACCCCTAGTGAGGATGAGGAACAGCCCCGGTACAGTTTACAGCTGCGGGCTGGATGGGAACCTTCAGCGGGCTGGATTCTGGCCCACAGGCCGTATGTTGGACGACCCTGTTTTATCAGAACGGATTCCCCTATATCCACATCATGTGTGGCTAAGGTTGTACATCCTGGCTTATCCCTACAGACTCTTTTAAATGCTGTGAGTAGCCTTGTTAGGTCTCGTTGGCCTGCATCTAAATATGAAAGCATAGTGCCCAGTCTCCCTAACAATTCAATATTAGCTAACCGGATAGTAAGAGATTCAATTTGAGAATTGTCTAAGCCTCCTTCTGCCTCATCCATACTATCCCTTTCATCCTTCACTGTCCCTACTACCTGACATACCTGCGCTTGCTTATCTTTCTTCTGGCGATAATATATTGATATGGCAGAGCCAATTCTTTTTCCAGCAGTCTGGGGTGTCAATCAAATAATTTACTTCATCAATTCTCTTGACCACTTTATATGGACCACTGAACCATGCTTTCAACGGTTCACCCTGTAAAAGCAGTAATACTAACACCTCATCCCCTGGTTGAAATGTTCAGGTCTTCATAGTTGTTTGGGAAGATTTAAGGTGTTTCTGAGCCACTTTGCAGGCTCTCGTGAGCCATTCCCAGAACGTGGATACATAATCTAGCACAGAAGATTCATTCCTCTGTTCCAAAAACCTTTATTTAATTAGTTTTAGAGGACCTCTTCTCTCATAGGAAGAAAGGAAGAGGAGTAGGCCATTCAGCCCCTCGAGCCTGTCCTGCCATTCAATGAGATCATGGCTGATCTGCTGCCTAACTCCATATACCTGCCTTTGGCCCATACCCCTTAATATCTTTGCTTAACAAAAATCTATCTATCTCAGATTTAAAATTAACAACTGTTCTAGCTTCAACTGCTGTTTATGGGAGAGTTCCAAACCTCTACCACCCTTTGCGTGAAGAAGTGCTTCCTAACATCTCTCCTGAACGATCTGGTCCTAATTTTTAAGACTATGCCCCCTAGTTTTAGAATCTCCAACCAGTCAGTGGAAATAGTTTTTTTTAAATCTAGCCTGTCTTTTCCTGTTAATATCTTGAAGACTTTGATCAGATCATCCCTTAATCATCTAAATTCTAGTGAAAACAGGCCTAATTTGTGTAATCTCTCCTCGTAACTTAACCCCTGTAGTCCAGGTATCATTCTTGTAAACTTAAATTGCACTCCCTCCAAGGCCAATATATCCTTCCTAAGGTGTGGTGCCTAGAACTGCTCACAGTACTCCAAGTGGGCTCTAACCACGGTTTTGTCCAGCTGCAGCATAACCTCTGTGTCTCTATACTCCAATCTTCTAGATATAAAGGCTAGCATTCCATTAGCCTTTTTGATTATTTTCCGCACTTGCTCATGGCATTTTAAAGATCTATGCACCTGAACCCCCAAGTCTCTTTGGACATCCACTGTACTTAACCTCTTCCCATTTAGAAAGTACCCTGCTCTATCCTTTTTTGGTCCAAAATGGATAATCTCACACTTGCCCGCATTGAAATTCATCTGCCACAGTTTTGCCCACCTAACTTTGTATCAGCAAATTTGGATATATGACTTACTATGCCATCATCCAAGTCGTGAATGAATAATGTGAATAATTGAGGCCCCAACACAGATCCCTGTGGGACACCACTAGCCACATCCTGCCAATCAGTGTACTTACCCATTATCCCCACTCTGTCACCTACCACTCAACCAACTTCCTAACCATGTCAATAATTTGCCCTCAACTCCATGGGCTTTTACCTTAGTTAACAGTCTCTTGTGGGATTTTATCAAATGTCTTCTGGAAGTCCATATAAATAACATCCATAGACAGTCCACTACTTTAATCACCTCTTCAAAAAATTCAATGAGATTTGTCAGGCATGACCTCTTCCTGTCATGAATCCATGCTGGCGGTCCCTGATTAACTGAAATTTTTCTAGGTGTTCAATCACCCTATCCTTGCTAATAGACTCCAGCAACTTTCCCACCACAGATGTCAGGCTAATTGGTCTGTAATTTCCTTGGTTCCCTTTCACCTTTCTTAAAAAGTCCATAAACTAACTCAAAAGGACTAAAACTAGTTGACTCATTAGGTGACTCCCTAGTGGCAAACAAAAGAATTTCTAGTCCTTTATCCCCATCATGGGGTTATTCATGACAGTATGCCTTGATCACTGTTTTGAGGGTCTGATGGTACCTCTGTAAAGCTCCTTGTGTCTGTGGGTGGTATGCTGAAGACTTTAACTGTGTTATACCCAAGTTACCCATAACTTCCTGAAAAATTTTAGACATTAAATTGGAACCTTGATCCAACTGAATCTCAATCGGTAATCCATATCTAGTGAAGAACTGGGTTAACCTCTCTACCACTACCTTAGCCGAAATTGTTCTCAAGGGAATGGCCTCTTGGAACTGAGTAGCCATATCCATGATAGAGTACATATTGGTGTCCTGCTTTTGTTTTCGGTATGGGCCCCACACAGTCTACCAACACCCTGTTAAGTGGTTCCCCAAAAACTGGTATGGGAATTTGAGGTGCTGGTTTTATGGCACTTTGTGGTTTTCCCCACAATCTGGCACGTTTTACAAAACTACACATCCTTGGACAGACCTGGCCACTAAAAATATTGGCCTATACATGACTTGGTCTTCCGGATCCCATGTCCCACTATAGGCATTTCATGCGCTATCCTTAATAGTGGTACCGCCAAAGAATTGCCGGGAACTATCTAATGAACTACCGTGCATTCTTTGTCTGCAGATCTGTGTGGAGGTCTCCACTTCATCAGAATCCCATTTTTAATATAATAGTCTTAAGGAACTCCTTTTGCATTATCTTTTGTTAGAGCTGATTGTGCCACTTTATTTAACTCTGGATTAGCTTGCTGAGCCATGACCAGAGAAGACTTATTGAACATTTCCTTTGGATTATCCAAATCCCCAAAGATATTTGGCTATCTGACGGTCGTGCCAATTTTACCTCCGACAATGGAACTTGTTTAGCCATTGCTCGGGTTATCAGACATGAAGGAAAAATTCCTGTAACTGTTCTGTCTCTTTAACTTCACTTGCTTTTTCCATGACTACTGGAGAAGCTATTACTTTCGCTCCGGTCAAATCATTCCTCAGGAAGTCAACTCCATCTACTGGCAAACTGTGGACAACTCCTAGTTACTGTTCCAGACATTAGGTCACACTCTAGGTGCACCCGATACACAAGTACAGGTATATATTCCCCACCAATACCATTCACTAAAATGTTAACGTTCAGTGCACACTCTGGTGGAAATGTTATACCTTTCCCCAGCAAAAGAGCTTGGGTTGCTCCTGCATCCCTAAGTAGAACTATAGGTTTACTTGCCTCACTTGAGGGATAAGGAGTTACGTTTCCTTTCCACAAGAATTCCCAATAACTCTCAGGTATCACATCCACAACCCTGCACTCACAGCGGTTTTTGTACTTGGCCTTACAGCTGCAGTCAGAGCTACAGCCTGATCTGCTGTACTCTTGGTCAGGCCCCTTTCACTGCATTGGCCTTGTGTACCCCAATAGGTCCCATGGGTTTACCCCGCAACTTCCAGCATTCTGCATGAAGATGTCCCACCTTATAACAATGGTAACATTTAGGCTTGCGGACCTCACTTCCACCCTCAGCACCTTGCATTCTGGCCTGAGGAGATCCCGGGGCATTCCCAGCTGACCCTTCTTGTCCCCAGCTACTTGCCTTCCTTTCACATTCCCACCTTCTATCCTTCTCGAGTTTGTGGGGTGACAAAGGGTTTGGGCTTATATACAAGCTCATAATCATCAGCAATTTCCACTGCCTGTCTGGCTGTTGAAACCTTCTGGTTCTCTTCATAGGTTCTTAAAAACGGATGGAGAGAATTTAAAAATTCTTCCAGGAGAATCAATTCCTTAAGATTCTCATATGCGGCCTCCATCTTTAGTGCCCGTATCCACTGAATCAAAATTAATTTGCTTTACCCTCTCAAGCTCTCTAAATCTGCCCAATCTCTGGAGGTTCCGAGATTTCTGTCTGTAAGCTTCAGGGACTAACTCATACACAGTGAGAATAGCCTTTTTTGCCATCTCAATCTGCAGAAGCCACCTCAGAAAGTATGGCATAAACTTCATAAGCTCTGACCATCAACCTACTTTGCATAAGCAGCACCCAGCTTTCCTTTGGCCATTTCAACTGTTTGGCTATCTTTTCCAAAGAAATGAAAAATGCCTCCAAGTCCCTTTCCTCAAATTTCGAGACGGCTTGTACAAATTTAAAAGCTCTCCACTGCGTCCTGAGCTAGAGACAGGTCTTTCCCCACCAGAATTTTCACTGGAGTCATGACCACTCTTTTGACTTAGTTCCAGCTTTCTAATCTGGTATTCCCTTTCTCTCTCCTTTTCCTCTCTATCAAGTTCAAGATTTTTCATTGTCAATTCTCTTTCAAGCTCAAGTTTTTGTTTATTTCCACTGCTTTTTCCTGTTCAAGGTTTCTCATTTCTATTTCTTTGTCAAGTTCAAGCTGCCTCATCTGTAACAGAATTTTGGCTAATTCAACTGCACTACCCTCTGGTTTGCTTTCTTCTTTTTCCAATTTAAAATGGTGTGCAATTACTTCAATTATGTTTGCTTTCTTGGCTCCTGGTTTTAACTCAACACCAAAAGTTCTGCCAAATCCTTTAGTTTAACCTTGGTAAGTTCCTCAAATCACTCAAGGATGCATCCTCCTTCCCCAGAAAGGTTGCAGCAACTGTTAAAGACATTCCGGTAAACTTTATTCTATTGCACAAGAAATCTTTTTTAAAAAATTCCTTTTCCAATTATTATTACCCCACTTACAATTGCGCGTCATCGGCATTGGGTTTATCTCGGCAAGAGAGCCCCCGATTAATATGTTACGACTGAGATGGGAAGAGTGCACTGTTTATTCTAGTCCCACTGCTCCACAGGTCATAACATATTTTAAATTTTCCTACTTAATAATAGTCAATCATATACTCTTTTTCCCAGAATAGAACACACTAACCAGGTTTCTTTAATGAACACCAAAATTATCAGTTTATTATCAAACAAGTCGTAACTAGTAATGAAGTAAAGCATAAACACACATTTAAATTTTAAAGTCCCCTTTTTACCTTAACCTCCTCACACTTACACACACACATATATACACCGGTTAACCGGAAAAATGAGATTTTTAAAATTCAGAGTTCTGTTACAGACAAAAAAACAACACGTGGGCTGATTACTTGCTCATTTTTGAAGAAAGCAGATGAGATATGTTGTTCCAAAACTAGCATACAGTCTAGCCTCTGAGTACACAGACAGGTCACTGGAATCTTACAGAACGTTCCTTTTAAGGCGGCATTGAGAATTAATTTAGCAGGCTTTCTTCAAAGACAGGAGACAAGATGGATTTCTCAGAGTCTTTTAGGGAGTTGCTGGAAAGCAGGCTGGGTTGTGGTCTTTCCTTCCTTGACACTTCTTCAGCAGCAGGCTAACTTAATCAGCCGCTCACTCCAGAAGGTAAAACACATTGACACTACAACCAAAAGCTTGTGAGTTTTCTGCTGTAAGGTGCATGCTGCTGCTCTTGGGCTTGTCCTATCAAGGAGCGACTGTCACTTCCCTGCCCACATCTTCCCGTTACCAGTTTGTAAATCTTTGAAATTCCCTACCCCAGAGACCTGTGGATGCTCAGTTGATCAGTACATTCAAGACTGAGATTAATAGATTTTTTTGGCACTAAGGGAATCAAGGGATATAGGGGTAGGGCAAGATGTAGAAATTCAGCCATGATCTTATTGAATGGCTGAGAAGGCTCAATGGGCTGTTTTGCCTTACTCCTGCTCCTTTTTCATATCGGTTATGTTTTAAAAATATTGAAAAATAAGTGAATAAAATTGTATTATATTATTGGATTAAGTTGGTGTTATACTGCCTGCACTCGATCATGTATAGGGTCTGGTAGCCCCAGCTTTAGTGCACCGGAGAGGGAGTTCAGAACAAGAGTTATATTTCCATATTTCACATTGGCATGTATCCAAACCATCTCACACAGATGTCAAGTGACACTACTGCACCTTTGTGTTCTGTGATTGAAGCGTGATTAATCTGATGCATTATAATAGAATTATAGTTACATCCTTAACTTGCAATAAAAACCCTCAAAGAAAATTGTGGGTAGCTTCCTTGAGCCAGATGCGTTGGAAGTGTTACTGAAAGCAAAATCTGAAAGAATGTTTGGTAGGAAAATAATCTTTGTGTAAACAAGTACAATGCTACAATTAAAAGATGACTAGGTTCAATGCTACTAGGTTTTATTTGTATTGCGAGCAATGAACCAACGAATCTAGTTACTGACTTGCTTTTCCATAATTGTGTGAAATACAAGTTTTGTACCCTATTTGCTGGTACAACACTTTGATTTCAATATATGCACTACTATAATTATACCTTCATGTTAATTAGCTATTTGCAATGAGCAAGCACACAATTAATCATATTAATGCAAAATACATTTCATATAACTTGTCTTTAAAGTGACATTAGTACATCACGTTCTTGTACGCTTGTGTAGAAAGATTTCCCAAAAATGAATGAATGTAGGCCTGGCTTTAATTTCTCAGCCATAGCCATGATAATACTCAAGTCACCTTCCACTGTAAGGTCAAGGTCAGTCTTCAGATTGCGTAAGGATCTGAAAGGCTTCTTTCCCTTCTGGCTAAAGAAAAGTAAACAGAACAAAATACAGTTAGCATCAAATGAATTAGAATTCTATAGGTGGCGGCCATTCAGGTCATCACGTCAGCTCTCAAGAGCTATCCATTTAGTCCCATATCACTGCCCTTTCCCCATGCCCTTTAATTGTACATTTTGCAAATATTTTCTGTCCTATTTATAGATTATGCATTATGACTCCACTAATGCTTCTGGCAAGACAATTCATGTCCTTAACAACCCAATTTAAAAATAAAATTTCTACTCAGCACTCCCTTCAAATTTTTTGCAATGACCGTAAATTTATCCCCCCAGTCACCAACCAGTAAAGCTATTTTTTTCTCCATTTATCTCATCAAAACCTCAATAATTTTGAGCACCTCTTGATCTTTGCTCTAGTGAAAACAAATTCTAGCTGTGGTCTAACCAACATATTGCATTTGTTTAGCAATATGTCATTTCTTTTGTACTGTTTGCCCCTATTTATAAAACCAACAGTACCATTGCGGCTTTATCAACTTATCTTCCAGCTTAAGATTTAAATGTCTGAAATTCTTAAGTATCTCTGCTCTTTTCCTGCTTTTAAAGTTTTACCATTTGGCACATTTCCTCTCCTCATTCTCCCTTATAATATCTTTGGAGGGTTCTGGATGACATCCGTTTATTCTGCTTCTACAGCAAATAAGATATATCTCACCTATGATTAAACATGTTATTTATCTTCGAGGGTGCGCGCAAGGATGTAATATGCAAATACTCCCACCCAATTTAAAAGTAAATGACTGCCCGCACATTTAAGGTATCAGAATACTCAACGGTATGATTTCAAATTCTTGATTTAAAAGGGGAAAACCAAACTTAAGTTGCATGTGGAAACTTTAATAATACTCAATATTTTAATCAGTATGCAGTCACTGCATCCAAAGAAAAGGAAGCATTTATTAATGATAACAACCTGATGTACTTCTACTATCACCACCTGAGACAGTGGAAATAGGAATATCTAATTCCTCAAATATAGAAAATTCCAGTAAAACACCAAAAAGCCAAGGACGATTCAACCACAGACATCAATATACACTTATCTATAAAGTGTACTTTTACTGATTTAAGATTTGATTTTTGGTTGCTGAATGGGGACACCTGCTGGAGATACCCGTCACACAATACAATTGCAGTAAAATTTTTAGCAATGATATACTTTAACTGTGGACAGTTACAATTGACAAGAGTTCAAAATACAATCAATTATTAGAGAAAGAGTTATTGCATATGGAGCCAAAAAAAATTCAACTGAACCATTTTAAATTTAGAACGTAGGAAAGTGCAGGCTCAAAAATGACTGCAGTCCATCTGGCTGGTCCCCAAATTAAATGCCCCCACAATGACCAATTCACTCAAATATACAACTTTCTATTAACTTTTCCCAAACCATCTGCTTTCCTGATTAAACAATGCCAAGTATTTACTAATAGGCAAGATATTTAAGTATTGGTTATGTATTGCTGAAAATAGAGACATGTTGTTGAAGCTTTCAGTCTTGCACTCAAGACAATCCGCAAGAATAACAATGTAAGGGAAAACAATGACTTTATACTGTATGAGAAGAGAGTGCTGGTTGGTAGAGGTGTTGCCATGGCGAATGCACCAGTTTATGGTGACTGACAGTTAACTGCCAAGCTCTGTTTGAAATTTAAACCAGGCAGCTTGACTCTGATTGGACAAGGCATTGCCCTGAGGAATGAACCATTTTGAACTTATTTTGTTTAACTGAAACAGGCGCAATGTTTGTACATGTTCTTTCTGTCTGCAAAGAACAGGGCCCTGTGCTTCAATATATGTAGCTTCCAATATGCGCAAATATGCCACAGTGCGAGCCATACTGACAATCTTAAATTGGTTGTCAGCGTAATTCTTAGCACACTGAGGATTATTTAGCAAATGTTGTCCAATCACGTATCAAACAACATGTCCTTTCCGCTGTTCGCAACAGAAGTACAGGGCCCGTCTTTGCAAAACTCAAAACACAGGGTCCAACATTAGATGTGATTCTGCGATTGGACAACATTTGCTAAATAATCCTCAGTGTGCTAAGAATTACTCTGACAACCAATTTAAGATTGCCAGTAGGGCTCGCAGTGTGGCACATCTGCGCGTACTGGAAGCTACATATACTAAGACAAAGGGCCCTATTCTTTGTAGACAGAAGGAACATGTACTAACATTGCGCCTGTTTCAGCTAAACAAAATAAGTGACAGCCATTTGCTGGTTCATTCCTCAGGGCAATGCCTTGTCCAATTAGAGTCAAGCTGTCTGGTTTAAATTTCAAACAGAGCTTGGCAGTTAACTGTCAGTCACCATAAACTCTAGCATTCTTCATGGCAACGCCTCTACCAGAGTTCGCTTGCCAACCAATCAGCACTCTCTTCTCATACATTATAAAGTTGCTGTTTTCCCTTACATTGCAGATTGTCCTGTTGAGTGCAAGACAAAAAGCTTCAACAACATATCTCTATTTTCAGTAATACTCAAGTTCTGTACTACCAAACGACTATTATTTATGTCTGACAATTCTGAATTCATGACTAAGTATTGAAAGGTTTCACAAAGGATCCTTATATTTCTGTAGCTATGATGTTGTAACATCTAACTTATTCCCAAGTTTTACACAAAAATCATACTGCTGGTAACTCCAAACTACTTGCTTCAATTGATACAGTAGATCTTGTGTATACTCATTTCTCAGAGTTGGACTTCTGATCAAATAATCTTTGAATTTACTTTTAATAAGTCCTAGTTTTCTATAACTGAGCTGGAATTAACGGTCTCAGGAATGCAATATTTTGGTCATGTATACAATTATTTTCAGATCAGAGTTCACAGAGCAGAGAAGTGGAGAACAAATTCAGTTATAGTTCATGTAACAGTCTTAAGCTTTTAAACTTATTGAGAATGCATCTCATCAACTCCAGATTGAGCTCACTGCTTTCTCCATGTCAAATTATCATTTAGTAATGCTCAATGGACTGACTAATGATATAACAAAATTATAAAAGAGATAGACTGTATTTACATTTAAAATATCTCAGCATCAGAGGAGTTACTGAGAAAAATGTTTAGAGATGTATTTTTATAAACCTGTGATGTATTGCAGTTTTAAAATAACACTGAAAACAGAAAATAAATCTTCCATACGTTTCATCTTCTATGTATTTTATCACTGTTTGGGCTTTTCTGTGAAGGATAAGGAGAAACTGTGCTAGGAAAATGCTCCTGAGGGACAAACCAGACTTGAGCTGAAAAATCTGTAAAACAAAATTTTTCATTCAGAATTTTACTGAACTGGTTTTAAAATTTACATCAAAGCAGCAGATATGCATAAAGACTTTGAAAATGCTATTTTGACAAACTTCATTCTTTTCTAACAAATGACAAAAACTACATCACAAATCTAGATAATGCTGTACCAATAATGTTTCCATTACCAAACATGAGAACAAATCATTCACAAAAATATCAAGAAACTATATATCAAAATATCAGTGAACAATGCTCACAACTGGCATCTTATTTCTAATATCCCATACCTGATCTAAAAACGACTTTACTAATGTATCTCGATGCATCACATCCTGGAAGATATTCCTGAGTTTAGTGAAATAAAATTTTAATAAAAATATAAACAAGTTACAGAAACAAAGATATAGTAAAAAAAAATTTAGATTAAAAAAGCAACTGGCTGGTACAAGCTTTACATTAATGACCTTTCATTTCCAAGACTGAAGTTTGATTTTAACCTGGACCAAATTAATTGAAGTTGCCGTATTCCACAACTATACCATTTAACAAAAACCTGAGAGACCCCAAACTTTAATCACTTAAAAAT
Organism: Heterodontus francisci; assembly: GCF_036365525.1. NCBI lineage: Eukaryota > Metazoa > Chordata > Chondrichthyes > Heterodontiformes > Heterodontidae > Heterodontus > Heterodontus francisci. The sequence continues at coordinate 170,231,115 of NC_090374.1, forward strand.
TTGATTTAGTAACGTAAAGTTTGATGGTTATAGTCAACCAACCAGGAGGGTAAGAGGTGGCCCACAGACTATAATAGAGCCCATCATCCTAGGCACATCCATATGGACGGCTGACTGCTCTACAGAATGTTACAATGCTACTTACTACAATTATACCACTCCTGGGAAACTACTATGTGGTGAGAACTGTAGAAATGTGCGATGTTAAGTAGAATGGGTCATAGAATCTCCAGCCAGGCACACTTGCGGGGATACTATAACATATCTTCTTATACCTCATTTAATTGAAGGGGGATGTGTCAATTATTTTCCAAGTCAGAGTTACTTGGCGAAGTATTGAGTAATAAATATTAAAAGGATTGTATGGAGAAGCAATATGTTTTGATCCAGAATAATACAGCAGAGTTCTCAGCTACACATGTTCCCAAATTGACCTTTACGACAGGTGGGAGACAGTAAGCAGAGGTTGGACTGCTTTTAAGAATCTTAAATAACCAGCTAACGAGCAGCATTGTCAATCTGCTCACAGCTCTGTGCCAAAGAATTCCTCAGCCAAAGAATGATACATTTCAAGTTTTTTTAATTTTAGTTTCATACCTTTTTAAAAATGGGAGTACTGATGGCAGGGTTACATCTAAAAATCTTCTACAAATTTAGCTTTGAACATCTTTGTTTTATTTTAAAAAGCCATAGTGTAAATCGCTCCTAACTAGGCAAGTCTCCACTATAGATTTCATTCACATTTTAAAATATAGGATATAAAGGTCAGGGTTTGTCATCAGAGGCTGTGATTGTCAGTACATACGGGCTGATGTAAAGGGAGTTCTGCACTGTGCCTGAACTATCTGTAAAGAGAAACCTTAGTTTTAATAGCGGGGTTGGTTCGTGTCATCAGGATACAACCCAATGACTGGAACTCAGACCAAAGTTGTAAATGTGATCTTGCAACATTTGGAAATTGGCTTTGTAAGGTACCTTTTTCACCCAGTTTTGACTAACAACTGGCAAAATGAATGGAAAAAAAATACAGCTCGCTATAAATAAAGTAGAAATAAAACCAGACATCTAAGTCTCAGTACTTGTACAAACTACATTGTATTGAGATTTTTAAGCTATGACCATTTGAAAATTATTGGCACTCTTTCTGTCCCAAGGTATCTAGATAACTGAATCTACTATACCTGACTTGGTGCCTGATCTCGTCAGTAAATGATGAGAATTAATATTCTATTTACCCTCACCTCGAAGACCACACCAAAAAAGTAATGAAAATGTAAGTTATAGTATCAGCAAAAATGAACAGCATATTATTTTCCAGTCCACAGAAAGCAAAACTTATTGAACAGTGACAGAATCTTGCTTCACCTCCAATGAGAGATCTGGCAAGGTGACAAAGGCACGATTGAAGGATACAGATAAATTTCTCCCTTGATAACTATATTAATAATTATAATTTGTATTTTGTCAATTCCTCCTAAAATTAATATACAGTGGTATTTCAAAATGTTTACAAAAATGTTACAGGTCTCAGGTTATTATTTAGAAAACTCGATTGTTACATATCCTGGTCGAAAATACAATTTCTATTGGTAATATACAATATAAAAGTAAAATATCTAGCTCTGTAAAAGTGCACCAAACACTGGATTTTATTCAAATATCTCAGCTCTATAGGCAGTATGTCAAAAGCTTATACATTCCACGCAAATGACCATATGTCTGTGCATATATACTGTAAAAAATATTGAATTGTTTTCAAATACATACAGATTAGGGGTAAAACTTTCATCCATATGAATTACAGTATCAGGAATCATATCATCTTCTGATGCAGTCTTCTGAAGTGTGAAGAGTTCCTGGCTCATGTAACTTTGCTGGTTATAAATGTGTTCATGGCATGGGGCCATCTGTTTCACTGTATTCACATCAACATCAATGTGCGTGGTTGGGTATGGAGCGTACATAATCTGACGGAAAGGCAGCACAAAGCTACCAGTTGCATCCTGAGAAAGTGAGAGTTCACATTTGTTGTAATCAGAAGCATCAGTATTAAGTATTTGCTTTCAACAACGATTGAAGGTAAATTTGGAATTACTGAGCTTTAACATTTGCCAAAAAGAAAATATGGAATTGTGAAAGCTACAAACCAAGTTATTATACTGGAAAATATCTTGAAACATGCAACAGGTTCAAAAGTTTGTCGAGCCTATTGTTATTCTATGTAACTTCATTTGAATACAAGAACAAACCATTCTATCTGGTTTAAACTAACAGACTACCAGTAGGGTTAAGATGAGAAATTATATTAAGTTCCACAGGCTTTCAAACTGGGATCTCCTGACTCGAAGCTCGCAACTCACTAGATTTTGTCTATCTGTTGTTTTTTTCCCTCTTATTTATTGACTCACTCTCATGCTACTTATATTGGCATTAAAAGTTTTATACAATGACAGTGCTTATTGTTCCATCTCCATCTGTTCCATAGTGCAGAATTACTTATTTATATATTCAGGGATATATTCTGGGTAATTTCCATTATTGGCTATTAATGAATTGTTCACATATTTAATTATATCTGGCCCTCACTTATTGTCTGACAATCATAACAAATAATAGTAAGATCAAAAGAAGTGCAACAAGATAACTGATCTCATTTTTATTCAGGGAAACACTCAAGATAAGCAACTTTGCAATGCACTCTATAAAATAGGCCATCATTTTTGACAACTGCTATACAAATAAAACATTGCTGTTCATTCAGAGGGAGCTGTGTACATTCATGCAAAATTGAAACTAAAAAATTCTCCCAAGATTAAAACTGAATGTACCTATATGGAGTTGAAAATGAGAATGCACAAGAGCTAGCTAATGTCAACAATGACTACTGCCAGGAGGTTTTTATTCATAAGGATACAAAATGGATGTCATCCAACATGCTGTTTTCTGAAACTCAGAAAAGAGACTACTTCACAAATTGTCTATGAGACGGAACTCCTGCTCCCTGGACCCCCTCCCAAATTAGCTCCTCACCACTTGACTACTCTGGAGAGAGATTTCTTCTCCTTTGGGCCTAGAGATTATTGACTACTGTATTTAATTAGTGGAGAGAAAAGAGAGGTGGGAGAAAAAAGTGTGTAAACAATTTTTTACACCAAATTGTAGTTAGTCTAATTAAGTTAAGAACCCACAGGATAAAACACATCCATTTCCTGCCCTCACTGAAAGATAACCATTCCACTAGAACCTATTACCAGTATAAAGCTGCGGATATAAAACAGAAGAATCGAAGAATTGACCATCCGAGTTCATGCAGTAACAAAAGTTCACTGAGCAGTAAAACACAAGTTCTCTCAGCACTTAAGCCCTTAAAAGGAAACAAAACTGAGGACAAATCAATACTAACACTTGCAGAACAGGTCTGTCGTCCTCTAGGCTAGAAGATGGTGCTTGCCAATAAAAGGAAGACAATGAAAGTATGTAATGGGGTAAAAGAAAGTAACTTAAATTGCAGCAGAGAAGAAACACATTGATATTTCATATGAATGTAATCTTACCTTTAAAAGGCCCTGAACAAACAGACCTGTATCGTATTTGAAAGAATCACTGGCATTAGCAAGTCGTGAGCATTTCCGTTCAGTTGGAGTCAAGAAAAGGCACAGAGTGCGAACCATCTGTCAATACACAGCAAGATTTAACAGAGCATGTAGTAAATAAGTTATGCACAAAGCAACCTGTCCAAACAAAGGTCTAGAAATATACTTATGGATCTGATTTGCTGTAGAAATAGCAGTGAGGCTAATAGCACTCACCATTACTAACATGTAAATCAAACAACAACGTCCAATGACCGCATGTGCAGTTAAAGGCAGAAATCGGGAAGTTGCTGTCCTAGTTGCCCTACCACTCTGGAAGCTTAGCTATAATATCTCGCTGGGAAACTCGACATTGCCACCTAACTATGAAAGCTGTCATCAAGCCAAATGCTGAAGATGCGCTTTTGGTGCCTGAACAGATCTGGGGGTGCCCTTCAGAATGCACCAGCTTGGGTATCGAGAATGATAGTGGTGTGCTGCCCTTGGACAACATAGCACAGCAGCGAGGCCTGGAACCTCTGGGGAAAGAAGGTGCTGAGCGCACTGTCTCTTCAGAGGAGGAGGAACTTGCTAAGGGCACCAACAGCAGCACACATAGCTGCCTAGGATGACCTAATTCCGGCACAGTTCAGTTAGAATGAAACAGTGCACCCAGCTTGGAGCCAAATTTTGAAATCACTTGCCCCCCCCCCTACTCCCCCAGCAGTCCTACAATCAACAAAGCATCCCTATCACATACACTCATTGCTCATCTTGAGCATTTGTCTTCCCATTCCTCACAAGGGAAAAGGCCACTTGCCAGGCAGCAGGCAAAAATGGGCGAAAAGGAAAATGATGTAAACAAATATCATAGAATTAAGCAGAAAGGTAACAATCTAACATTGTGTTAAACACCTATGTGCACACCATTGTGTAACTACAATTCTTTACACTTCCTTTTCTACTACTCCTATCTAGTGCAACCCCTGTGGCGTCAGCAGAGGTAGTGGCAGGCTGCTCAGATCCTTGCTCAGAGTGCTGAAATGCTCTTGGCCAATGTCCTCTGGGTTCTGGAGCTTGTGAGGACCCTGCCAAAGACTGTCCTACCTACAACTGGGGCAGACTCAGCCATCGGGACAGGAAGTAGCAGGTGGGGGGGGGGGGGGGGGGGTGTTGGTGAGCACTAGTAAGTGTAAGTGCTTTCAGCAGAGTCTCCAATTCCAGGCCCTTTTTTTCCATCATCCCTCTCATGACCCACCTGCACTTCCCTGCTAGCAACGAGCTGGAGAGCACTTTGCTACACACCAGTGGAGGGTGTTATGGCCAGGTGGTAATGGGTATGAGTGGTAGATTAGATTAGATTAGAGATACAGCACTGAAACAGGCCCTTCGGCCCACCGAGTCTGTGCCGACCATCAACCACCCATTTATACTAATCCTACACTAATCCCATATTCCTACCAAACATCCCCACCTGTCCCTATATTTCCCTACCACCTACCTATACTAGTGACAATTTATAATGGCCAATTTACCTACCAACCACCCACTGTTCACCTCCCAACTGACTGCAGCAAGTGTTTGTATTACTGGGGTTAAAACCCCTTTGTTTTATTTGTCAAATAAACAAACAGTGAGATGTTTTCTTGTAGGTTTAAAAGAGATTAACTATTTATTGAGCAATATTTACTCCCAAAATTGTCACAACCGTACCCACACACGCATTCACTGTGTGTGTGCGCACACACGCAAACAGACAGATAGAGAGGAAAAAGGGTAAGTGCTTTGAAGTGAGGTTGGTGTTCAGGGTTCATGGCAAACCTGTGGAATCTTCTCAGAGGTCAATTTCTCTTTTAAAAGTTGTAGGCCTAGGTCGTTTGTAGAATTCTCTGATGGTTGCGACTTCAATCTGGAGATGGGAATCACTCTCAGTTCTCTGCTGTAACAAGTTCAGTGTAGAATTCACAGCAACGACCCTTCTGTGGCTTTTGCTGGATCTCCCAGCTCTCAGCTGGACAGGCTTTTGTGATGTTGTTCTGATTTTCCTCCCCCTCTCTCCAGAGTTACTTTTTAAGGTCAAAATGTTGCCTCTGTTGGGAGACGCAGAGCTCCCTCCCTATGGTGACCAACAATGACCCAGGATGTGGCTACTTCACACCTTCTTTGTTTCAGAAGAACCCATTCAATTCAAAAATGTCTCTTGATGTGTTCAGGTTGGGTGTAATTGACACCTCTTGGCTTGGAATGAATCCTTTTGTCTTTAACAGATAGTAAGACAGTTTGAATACACAGGGCCAGGTCGTTTGACGTTCGGTGGCCATTTTTGCAGCACATTGTCCACTTTTGTACAAGAAAAGTCAAATTTTTTTTTTTTTTTATAACTCTTCAGTTTGGATTCTGTATTTTCAATCGCTGCACTTCACGTGAGCACGACAGCTGCTGAAGGGCCAAGGCTTGATTTTCATTCAGTCTGTTTACGGTGACATTCAGAAAGTGCAAGCCTTGGTGAGGGCCAGCATACTTTTATTTGATTCCTGTGTTTGATTCTCCATGCAGGTGGCCACTCTTTCTTTGGACATAGACATGATCACAAAGGCCTGCAACATCATAGCACCCATGTTTGAGACAGATTCCTTCCATCTCTCTCCAAGCACGTGCAATGCGGCTGAAAAAGCCGACTGTACTTCTTCTGATGGGACTCTGTACTATGATCTGTCTCCACCACCTGCTCTTGCTCACATTAGTTTCATTGGGTTTCAGAACCCAACTAGCTGTCTTGGCGGTCCTACCGTGGTGTATGTCCGGAGTTGGTGGACGGTCTGCATTCGTCCTGTGTCTGGGCACCCTCAGAGTGAGTGACCTCCTCTAAGGAGTCTTTGTCCTCCTTTTGTGCCACCTCCTAAGGGACGCTTGATGTGCATATGGAAGATGAAAGACATGATTTATAACTGTTTAGATAAGAAGGTATTAAGTCATTAATGTGCACATGATCATATTTCAGTGGCTGCTGACATCAAGTCAACATGAATGAGTGTTCTATGCCATGTGACACATTTAATTCTGTAACCAGGTTGCTGTGAGGCCCCCATCTCTCCATCTCCGATGACCAGGCATGTTGAGACTTGGCTCATCTCCAGTGCCGCCTCCTCTGCAGCTGTCAACATGGAGATGGCTGGAGGGTCATCTCCAGTTCTTTGTCTCTCCCTGATGTTCTGAGATCTCTTGTCCTACAAGGAGGGAGAGAAGAGACCCATCAATTAGAGTAATGGAAAGTGTTGAGTGAATGGATGAACAACATGTGTGTGGGGAGGGTCACTGTGAGGGATAGGTATGAAACTGCATTAAGACGAGGGTGAGTTTTAGTGGTGGATGGTCAGATGAGAACGTTAGGAGGTGTCTAGTCAGAAAGGGATGGTGCGCCTCAAGGTAGGTTGGTATGAGGATTGATGTGCAGGAGTAGGCCTGGGAAGGCAGAGTAAAAGGGGTTGGGATTAGGCACACATTAGGATGTACTTGAATATTCTTTACCACTCACCTTTCCTGACCTGATTAGGTCACTAAATCTCTTCCAACACTGTGATCAGGAGGTCCACATAGCTGCGGCTAACCTTCTCTGCAATCTCCAGCCACACCTGCTCAATCTCTATGACAGGCTCCTTCCTCCCATTGGCATGGAATTGAATCTCCCTGTGGCTATTGCAGACTGGAGCATCAGCTCTAGGGAGGCATCAGCGAAGTGAGGTACAGTCTTGCAATGCTGGGAGTCAATTGCTGCAGTTTCTTCCTCTGCTGAAACACCTGGGGAATCCTTCATTTTCATCCTAGAAGAATTCCTTTAAATACTTCACCTGAAATACACTTAGGTGGGCTGTCATCACGCCCACTTGTGCTAATTGGTCAGGAAACCAAAATTCAGATGCTAATGCAGTGGCTGGGTTAAAAAGCTACTGACAAACATGCTGCTGAAACTTACGAGTTCCCACACTATTAGCGGGTTGAGCAGTTAAAATCCAGCCCGTGGTATAGATAATCATCTACTGTGTTGAGAAGCAAATTATTCTATTGCTCTCCATTTGTTATGGGGCCAATTAGGTAGAACATTTCTATCTATATTAGTGCTGATCTAAAGAATAACACTAATGTTATAAGAGTAATACTAATGTTAGTACGGCCGAACCTTTTTGCTAAGTCTAAAACTCAAGAAATATACTGTTGATCTAGGGTAGCAACACTGGTCATGTTTATAAAAAGTTTGACAAAAAGACTGACAAAAAACATCAGTATTTTACAGCAAATGCACAAAAGAACGACATTCATTTTGACCAGATACATGGTTATTAAACCAGATTCTTCATTGAAAGAAAAGAAATACCTTGTTTACTTTTTCTGGATTGCTTCCTACTACAACAGAACACCCACATGTCTGCAGATGAGAACTAATGGCTCTGCAAATAAAACAAAATGTTCCCATTATTGGAAGGAACTACATTTCTCCTATGTATTAAGCTTAGCTTGATATGAAAAGTAGCTGAAATGTTTCAGAATTTATACTTACTTTAACTTAGAAAATTCTTACTTTATTATTTGAGGATCATAATCAAATTTAGCCCAAAGCAGGACAGAAAGGGAATATGAGCACCCAAAGCAATTTATGGGCTGGGATTTTATTCTGGTGACTGGGCTTTTGGAAAAAGCGACGCCAAGATCCCCCATGCCGTCTCTTCACTGGAAGGCCTGCTGAATCTAGTGCCAATCGGGCACTCAAGTTGACTGCGGCGGGCCTTCCACAGGATCAAGGACCTTGGCGCTGGATGTCCCACCCTTGGAGAGCTGCTGGCCAATTAGAGGTTGGCAGCTGCAACGCCACTGTGGAGGTGGTGGCAGCTGCTGCAAGAGCACTTATCAGAGGCAGAGGAGTGTCGCTGAACCCAGGCCACAGGTAGGTCAGGACGGGAGGGGTCTCACAGGAGGGGGTCGCGGGGTGCGGGGTCGCTATCAAGGGCGGGGGGGGGTGGCCTTCCCAATGCTGGATCCCTCGTTCAGGCACTCCCCCAGGAAGCAACCCACATGGTTTTTCACTGTGCCTCCTGGGCAGCAACAGGGCCGCCCACCACACAGCTAATTGCAGCTGCAACAGGAAGAAGTCCTTAATTGGGGTTATTTGCCCAGTCAAGGGCCTCAATTGGCGGCAGGGCGGGAAGGCCGATCACAGGCCTTTCCTCCCCAGATTAAATTTTGGCAGAGGCAGAAAGGTGGTGGAAAACTCCCGCCACCATCCCACTCGATTTTATGCTCTCCCCGCCTCCAAACCTGCTGTGGGTGGAGGGGGGAGGGGGGATGTGAAGGGAAGAGCATAAAATTCCTCCTATGTTCTCAAACAGATTTGAAATTCTAGCTTCCTGTGGAAAACAGAAGGTTTTGGCAGGACCAACAAATAAATAATAATGGTACCATACCAGCAAGAAATGGCTTGTGGCACGATTACCAACATAGCTAGAAATGCAGTACCATAGGGGATTCAATCAATGGGGGGGGGGTGGGTGGCTGATGTGATCTTTTGCAGTCCAGACTGTCAGACTTAGATGTTTTGATGCCTCCCTGGTGCTAGTGTAAGGGACATATCAAATGGACCGGAAAAGATTGTGCAAGGAGATTCTGAGAAATCAGTTATCGTGGTCCATACAGAATCCACTGATGTGGGTAAAATTGGTCTGAAATTCTGCAAGGTGACTTTAAGAGATTAGGAAACCTGTTTAGGAGCAGGACTTCATTACTTCAGGATTACTTGCCCAGCTACGTATGATAACAGGGAAGAACAGGAAGATTACATAAATCAATGCATGGCTAAAGGTATGGTGTGAGGAAAAGAGAGTATACTTTGTTAGACATTGATACCAGTTATGGAACAGATGGATTATATTCTGCAAGAACAGCTACTTCTGAACAGGTAGCTTGCTGGTGTACTGGTAAAAATGATTAAATAGGGAAGCAATGAGATATTCAAAAAAGGAAGGAGGTGCAGGGAAATAAAACCAACCAGGGAAGATAGAAAAGATAAGGAGATAGAGTGCATTATTGGTTTAAAGCTGGAATACATGCTGTAGAGAGGCTGAAGTAGACAAGAGTGGAGAACAGAGAGTCAGTATGATTGGAACTCAAAGTTAAAAAGGTTTGTAACATTGTTAGGTGTGTATTATAGATCTAAATTGTGGGAAGGAAATGGAATAGAAAAACCTACTGTCATATTATAGAGAGGAATAGGAATACCAATTACTGTTTTGGCAGATTTTACTTATCCATTTATCAAATGGCATGGAGGGGGAGTAAATGAACAAAAATTCAACCTTTATAATACTAGACAGCAGCCCAGTTGTCCAGCATTCAGAATCTGTTTTGTATACTCCTACACATTTTATAGCAGGTACATGGCACTTTTTTTGTCCCGTCAAAGCAAATAATGTATAGGCTGCACATGGATCTTGGAAAACATGACGAGATATGGGGCCGAGCTACAGCACAGTCTTCCCTTTGGCCCAAGGCACCACAACACTAGGCCTAACTGAAGAAATAGCCCCTGCCTTTCCCAGCAGCAACTTTCTGCTAGTTCAACTTAATGCAACACTGCACAACTTTCAAGCCATAAGTATACACCATTCCTTTGCCAGTAATAACCCCAGCATCGTCACAGTATCGCTATACTTTAATGTGTACATTGCCCAAATATAGATGGTGTGTGTGTGTCTGGATGTATTGTGAAATCTGTTGTACAGCAGGTTTTCTATCAAACCATGTGTGTATAAGCATTATGTAAATAGCAAAGTAAAAAATACAAAAGATGAAACAAAAATATAAAGCAGCTGTGAGAAAACAATACATTTCAATATTAACAAAATGGAGTGTGACTTTTTCACCCTCCTGGTTCTTAGGAGTTCCCAGTCTTAGGCAACCTGCTATTTAGTGGGCTTAGTACAGGTTGCGACTTTGACCTTAGTGAAGGAGTATGGAGGAAAGAACAGATCCAAAGACATTAGCTTATGCTTCCTGGCAACTGGGAACAGTAGTATTGACAGAGGGTTCGCAGCAGGTCTGCACATACCTTCAACTGCAGGAACCATGGGGATCCATGGGACACTTACGTTTTAAAAAAACTAAAACTCTAGAATTTTTGTTTCAACATCATTGACCATTCATGCTGGTTAACCTTCATTCCTCATGTCCTAGAGTGTTTTTGCTTGCCTGGATATCTAGGTCAATCTGTAGAGTTCGCAGGTATCCAAAAAAGAACCTTTTGTCGCTTTATATTTTGACTTGCTGCTTTTATTACGTGCACTCACGCGATCTTCCTTATTTTTAGGAAGCGGCAAAGTAACACTAATAGACTAAATAGCTTAACTTCATTATCATCTTAAGCATAAAATAAGAAATAATCATGATTGCAGGGCTAAATTATAACATTCTCAGGAGAAGTCATGATTATTTTTTTCCTCACCACCCATGGAAGCTACCGAGTGTATTTCTTTCAGAAGTGGGCAGACAAAATGGTGTGGGGTGGCATCATGTTGCATGCCTGACTTTGTCCTTCCCCGGTGCCATTTTCACCAAGGTGGGCAAGAAGTCTGCTGAGAGGCTAATTAAGCCACTTAAGCTTAAGGGCTGCCTCCACTGGCATTTAGCCCATGTCGGAGGGGGCCCGCTGCTGAATGGTGACAACACCAGGTAAAATGGCTGCATCCTAGCTGGCCCGGGGGGGAGGGGGGGGGGGGGACTTCCCTCCTCTGAGGCAATCCATGGCCCAAGGAGGGCCCCCACAGCAGTGATGGCCATGCCATTGGCAAGACAGCCCCCACCCTCACCAACTACCCTCCTGCCAGGGCCTGCCTAACTGGCCCCGGCAACCCGGACTCCACCACCTTGGTCCTAAAGCCTCCTCCATCTTCGCTGTGTGGGCCTCCTGCAGTCCCAGCAGTGGCCGCCGCTTCTGGGACTTTGACCTGTCGGCCCTCTAATTGGCCAGCAGCTCTTGGGGCAGGATCTTGCCCCTTAAAGCAGCGGCACCCCACACGGCGGACAGTTGAATTCAGCCAGGGGTCTGATAAAGGGCCAAGGCGATGGCAGTGTTGGCCTCACCGCCCCTCCCCCCCACCTTTTCGGTCCATCATCAGGACCCCAGTCACTGAAATAAAATACAGCCCCGTAACTATTTCTCTCTCCACAGTTGCTTCCCGACCTGCTGAGTATTTCCAGCATTTTCTGTTTTTGTTAAGGAATTAGAAGGCTCAAAATTAATCACCTAGTAACCCAAGAGTCAGATTTAACAGAACAGGGTCATTGTACCCAGTGAATACACTTCAAACTGATCCATGCTCATTTGTATTTGTACATATGATGGTGTCATGCAAAATTAAGATAAAGTTCTTTAAAAGACAAGTATGGGCGCACATTCTATGCTGAAAGATAAATGGGTTTAGCTACAGATTAATGATTGCAACTTCAACTGAGCCCTGATACTACATGCAATTTCGACCATTCAAAATAAACACTTACTTATGCAGAAAATCTTCACGGCAGCTGTCACCAAGGTCATCATCATTCAAAAGGGTATCCTTAATCTGAATCAAATTAAAACTCAACTTAATGTTACATCCTTTCATCCCAAGAACAAGATAGCAGCAATACAAATATCATCACTCCAAACGTCTAAATGTAAAAATGTTCAGAGAGGGAAAAATGGAGAGAGATAATGGAGAATTTCACTTACCGAAAGAATTCAACATAAATTCATGAGAAGGATATTAATGAGAATTGCGACAGGGGAACTATGTGAAGTATTTTGAAAACAAAGCGAGGTTACTACTTGTTAATTTTTATGTACCTTAAAGTGGAATGAGGATGGGTATCGTTCAAAAGAGGAAGCAAACTCATTGCCTTCTTACAGCAATTAAAAGGGGAACAAATGAAGAGGCTATGGTAGGAGATCTGAAACAGGGGAAATTTGCAAGTTAATATTTGAGCACCACTAATCTCATGCCAATTAGATTTTATATTTTAATAAGGGCAGAGGTAACAAAATACCTGTCCCGACTGCATGAACTTTGATTTCATAATTTTGAATATAAAATAAGATAAATGGAAATATCAACTACAGGAAAGGAAAAATAACAAAAACGCATTGCAGTTAAGAATTTATCAACCAGGATGCAAATGAAATACAGGTCATACAGAAATAAAAATGTGAATCTTAATTCTAAATAGTTAATTAGGGAGGCTAAAATATCAAAAAGAAAACCTATTTTTAATAGTGAAACTAATAGTTGTTAAAAAGGCAAGCTGCAATGAAAATAAGAAACTGGAAAACAAACTGCAATGAGCTTTTGGGGAAGTTTAAGATTAAACTATGCTCATACTGTTGAGCATGTGAAGAGTCTTAAAGATGGAAGCTTTTGAACACTGCAATACTAACTATAAGCTATTTTCACTGCAAAATGCTTTAGGAGTGTTTCCTTACCATTAAATGGAGTGGTAGGTATGCATCAAAGCTTACATTAAAGAAAATAGTGGTTAGTAACAAAATGCTTTTGTAAATACTATGTTCAAATAAACATAAACTAATAGAACCAAATGAAATAAAATAACTTGGGGGGGGGTGGTATCTGTGATCTGTACCTTTTTTTTTTAATGTTGTCCAGTCCTGCTGCAGCCGAAACTCAACAACTTGTCCATCATTGCATTACAGCAAATTTACTGCCGCCAGATATTAAGACCAACTCTTACAGGTAACACCTCCGACGGGGTGGTGAAAGAAAAGGATACACACTATTATGGACAGGTGGTAAGTGATGTGGGTGACTTCCACTTTCCAACTGACTGCAGACAGTTTTTTGTTAAAAATTGTGCGTCAGTCCCCAAGTGTTTTTATGGTCAAAGAAACAGACAAATTACATGTTTTCTTGCAGGTTAAAAAAAGGTAATTATTTATTTTTAACAATTCCCGAAATGATTGCAACCTCACCCACACATGCATTCACACATACATGTGCATACGCAAGAATAAATAAGTAAAAAGAAAAAGGTAGGGTGCAATTAAAACCATATTACTGCACAAGAGTTTGTTCCTGAAAAAAACTTTGACTTTCTTTTGGGAGGAAATTTTATAACTGTGCTGCAGGCCTGATGTTCCTGGTCTTGGAGTTGCTGAGGTGTTGTAATCTTGTCTGTGGTTAAAACTCAGCCCAAAGTTGGTAGCGTGAATCTGGTTTACTTTCACAGATGGAGAATCTCAAAGTCACCTTGCAATTTCTCTGCTGCAGAGGTCGTACAAGTTGTTATTCAGCAGGGTTCTTCTGCTTAGCTGGACTGTACCTCACAGCCGCTGTCTGGGAACTCGCTTTCTTTGGTCTTTGCTTGATCTCCCCTTTCTCTCTCTCCAAAGAGCTACCTTTTAAGGTAAAAACTCATCACATTTGAGTCTGTCAGGTGAGAGATGGCCCTCACCCCTGGTATATCCATACAATGGTCCAGGATATGGAAACCATTGCTATCTGTTGGCGTTTGGATGGGGACCGTTCTGTTACAATGGTGCTACTTCACAGCTATTCATCTTAGTTTAAGCTATTGAATCAGTCTAGCTACAGTACCATTGTTAGTCCTATTCCTGTAGGTAGGAGTCATGAACATGAAATGGGCTTCTTTCCATTTCAATGTGTTTTCCCCCCAGAGCTAATTCAGACGCAGTTAACGAGTTTCATCTTTGCAGGCAGGCTTGTTTATTGACAGTTCAGGAAAGGTCACCTGACCTCTACTCCATTTTGTCTGTGGTACAAATGTGCCCATTTTCTTGTGATTCAGTTCAACAGCTGACTTTTATTTAATAATTCCTCCAGTTCATTGTTTATTTCATCATGCCTCCTTCTGAACAGAACACCTAGTGTTCAAATGTGGAACAATCTAAATGCTGTAGTGTACATACCTTCTCTTCTCTCTTTGGCCTCCTTGTCTCAAGAGCCAATGGGTAAGTGGCTGGAGATGGTCAGTGGTTTGTGAAGCAGCTCCTGGAGTGGCTATAAAGGCCAATTCTAGAGTGACAGAGTCTTCCACAGGTGCTGCAGACAAAATTGGTTGTCGGGGCTGTTACACAGTTGACTCTTCCCTTGCGCTTCTGTCTTTTTTCCTCCCAACTGCTAAGTCTCTTCGACTCGCCACTCTTTAGCCCTGCCTTTATGGCTGTCCGCCAGCTCTGGCGATCACTGGCAACTGACTCCCACGACTTGTGATCAATGTCACAGGACTTCATGTCGCATTTGCAGACATCTTTAAAGCGGAGACATGGACGGCCGGTGGGTCTGATACCAGTCATGAGCTCGCTGTACAATGCTTCCTTGAGGATCCTGCCATCTTCCACGTGGCTCACATGGCAAACCATCTCAAGCACCGCTGCCTCAGTAGGGTGTATATGCTGGGGATGCTGGCTGCCTCGACAACTTCTGCGTTGGAGATATGATCCTGCCACCTGATGCCAAGGATTCTCCGGAGGCAGCGAAGATGGAATGAATTGAGACGTCGCTCTTGGCTGCCATACGTTGTCCAGGCCTCGCTGCTGTAGAGCAAGGTACTGAGGACACAGGCTTGATACACTCGGACTTTTGTGTTCCGTGTCAGTGCGCCATTTCCCCACACTCTCTTGGCCAGTCTGGACATAGGAGCGGATGCCTTTCCCATGCGCTTGTTGATTTCTGCATCGAGAGACAGGTTACTGGTGATAGTTGAGCCGAGGTAGGTGAACTCTTGAACCACTTCCAAAGCGTGTTCGCTGATATTGATGGATGGAGCATTTCTGACGTCCTGTCCCATGATGCTCATTTCCTTGAGGCTGATGGTTAGGCCAAATTCGTTGCAGGCAGCCGCAATCCTCTCAATGAGTATCTGCAGACAGTCTTCTGTGTGGGATGTTAATGCAGCATCGTCAGCAAAAAGGAGCTCCCTGATGAGGACCTTCCATACTTTGGTATTCACTCTTCGATGGGCAAGGTTGAACAACCTGCCATCTGATCTTTTGTGGAGGAAAGTTCCTTCTTCTGAAGACTTGAACGCATGTGAGAGCAGCAGGGAGAAGAAGATGCCAAACAGTGTAGGTGCGAGAACACAGCCCTGTTTCACGCCACTCAGGATAGGAAAGGGGTCTGATGAGGCGCCGCTATGCTGAATTGTGCCTTTCATATTGTAATGGAATGAGGTGATGATAATTAGTAGCTTTGGTGGACATCCGATCTTTGCTAGTAGTCTGAAGAGGTCAAAGGCTTTGGTGAGATCAATGAAAGCAGCGTAGAGGGGCATCTGCTGTTCGCGGCATTTCTCCTGTAGCTGGCGAAGGGAGAACAGCATGTCAATGGTGGATCTCTCTGCTTGAAACCCACACTGTGCCTCAGGGAAGACACGCTCAGCCAGCTTCCCCACTAAGCTGAGCAAGGAGATTCCATGGCAGTTGTTGCAGTCACCGTGGTCACCCTTGTTCTTAAAGAGGGTGATGATATTGGCATCGCGCATGTCCTGTGGTACTGCTCCCTTATCCCAGCACAGGCAGAGCAGTTCATGGAGTGCTGAAAGTATAGTAGGCTTGGGGTTTTCAGGGGTAATGCCATCCTTCCCAGGGGCTTTTCCACTGGCTAGAGAATCAATGGCATCACTGAGTTCCGAGTTTGTTGGCTGTTCGTCCAGCTCATCCACGACTGGCAGAGACTGGGCTGCATTGAGGGCGGTCTCAGTGACAACATTTTCCCCTGGAGTACAGTTCTAGGTAGTGCTCCACCCAGCGGTCCATTTGCTTGCGTTGGTCAGTGATCGTGTCCCGATACAGACTTGTGTGGGGGGTGCGATCTTCCTGATGGTTGGCCCAAAAGCTCTCAACGCCATCAAACATTCCTCTGATGTTTCCGGTGTTGGAGGCCAGCTGAATACGACTGCATAGGTGTTGCCAGTAGTCATTTGCGCAGCGCCTGGCTGCTCCAAGTCCTACGAATGTTAACTCGCGTGGGGCTTTCTTGTAGTTCAACAGTGCAATGCGCTTAGTGGCTACGACAGATTCCAGCTCTTCAAAGTGAGATTGAAACCAGTCTGCATTCTGCTTCACGCGTTTGCCATAGGTGGTCATTGCTTAGTCATAGATGGCGGCTCTGATGTGGGCCCACGGTCTCTGCATCCCCCGTAGGAGTCGTTTGAAGGGCTTCTGAAGGCGGCCCGAGTGTCCATGAAGCGGTCGCCGAGACTCAGGGCCTCAATCTGGCTTCAGTTGTCCTTCCGCCGTCACTGCTGGGAGCCGGAAAAGAAGTTCCACTGTCAGCTGGATGGCGACCACGAGCGCAGCGTCGGCCTGGAGGACGCTGATATCGAGGAGGCCATGCAGGCTGTGGGCTGGCCTGCTCGCCAGGGTCGCAACCCCCGCCAGACGCCTCCCCGCTTCCCCCGATACCACCTTCCCCCAGTACCCCCTACCCCCTCGCACCCCACTCCCAGCTCACCCACCTCGCACCCCCCTCCCAGCTCACCCACCTCGCACCCCCCTCCCAGCTCACCCACCTCGCACCCTCTTCCCCCCCAACCCCCTCACACCCCCTTCCCCTGCACCCACTTCCCCCCACCTCCTCCCCCTGGCATCCACCTATCCCTTAGCAGGGGCCCTAACAACCCCACTGCCTTGTGGGCGTCTCGGGAGAGACCAAGGCTAAGGGAGTAAACCCTAACAGAAAATCCGGAGCGGAACCCTGAAGGCGGTCATGTGTCACCTTTGGCATGTTTCCAGCAGTTCCTGCAGCCATACCGGTGCCAAACGTCGTGCTCTGCACTCCTTTGGACGCCACCAGGAAGGCCAAGAGGGGGGTTTTGACGCTTGGGCTACTCACAACCTCCACACATCCGCCCAGGCATGCGCCATGGAGAGGTCACTCCATAGTCGCCTCACAGCGACCAAAACAACACAGAAGGCAGCAGTTACGGGTTATAAGTCCAGCTCAATTGGCGTAGAGATTGGGCGCCACGGGTTGCCTTTGTCAGTGGGAGAGGTCATCGTATCTCACTGGACAGCTACCGCCCGCCTCAAACCCGGCAGCCCCCGGTCAGTAAGGTTCTGTCCCGCCACAGTCCACCTGCTTCAATGGGTGCTTGGAGCTCAGGGTCATTGCCCAGCAAGTGGACTCTAACACCGCACCAAACAGCATGACAAAAAATGGAAAGAAGGTACCAACCCTTCATTTTGCAAGCTGGAACGTCAGAACTGCGTGTCCTGGCCGGTCGGAAGACCTTACACAAATCAACGATTCTTGGAAGACCGCCATCATTAACAACGAGCTTAGTAGACTCAATGTGGACATTGCAGCACTTCAGGAGACATGCCTCCCTGCGAGCAGATCTCTAAGCGAGCAAGACTACACCTTCTACTGACAGGGTTGGGATCCTGAAGAACCAAGATAGCATGGAATGGGCTTCACCATCAGAAACTCTTTGGTCAGCATGACAGAGCCACCTCCAAATGGCTCGGAACGCATACTGTCCATCCGACTGCTCACCGCCTCTGGTCCAGTACACCTACTCAGCATCTATGCTCCAACACTCTGCTCCCCATCTGAAGTTAAAGACCAGTTCTACGAGGAACTCCATAATATCATTAGTAGCATTCCCAATACCGAACATTTGTTCCTGCTGGGGGACTTTAATGCCAAGGTTAGGGCTGACCATGACTCATGGCCCTCCTGCCTTGGGCGCTCTGGCATTGGAAGGATGAATGAGAATGGACAGAGACTGCTGGAGTTGTGTATCTACCACAACCTCTGCATCACCAACTTGTTCTTTCATACTAAACCCTGTCACCAGGTTTCTTGGAGGCACCTAAGATCACGTCATTGGCACCAGATGGATCTCATCGTCACAAGGCGAGCCTCTTTAAACAGCGTTCAAATCACACACAGCTTCCACAGTGCGGACTGTGACACCGACCACTCCCTGGTGTGCAGCAAGGTTAGACTCAAACTAAAGAAGCTGCATCACTCCAAGCAGAAGGGCCACCCACACATCAACACTAGCATAATTTCTTATCTGTAGCTGTTACATAAGTTTCTAAATTCACTTGAAAAAGCCCTTCAAGACATTCCTACAGGGGATGCAGAGACCAAGTGGGCCCACATCCGAGGCGCCATCTATGACTCAGTGTACATACCTAGGTGACACAAAAGGCAGCAGTTGGATTGAGGAATTTAATTAATGGGAGAAAATTGTTTTTCATCTCGGGTGATTGTGTTTGCAGAGACAGGAACACCAACATGCAAAGCCGCAGAATGACAAGACATGGGATTATGCCCACTACTCTGGATGAATATGAAATCAGAAGGCAAGGTGTCACTAGGCTGCTCTGAAAAACATTAGCGAAAGCCTTGAAACAATGCGTAAATCACAATAGAGACTAAAAAACATGAATAAAACTGTTTTTTTTCTGTCACTTTCTTCAATCTAATCTCCAGCTCCAAAGTTACTCTCAATTTTGTTTCTTTGTCTCTACTGATCCCTAAATGCTATTTTGAAAATTGTATAACTTTCACTCTGGCGTCTGCCTTGGTCCAGTTTACCCCTCAACCAACAAAAATAATTATCTCTACAATTATGTAATTGCTGTGTGCAAATGAACTGTCGTGTTTGCCTAAATTACAACAGTGGCAACAGCTTAAAAGTACTTCATAGGCTGTGAAGCACTTGGGATGGCCTGAAGTCATGAAGGGCGCTATATAAATGTGAATCTCTATTTTAAAGAGAAAGTGTGCATCACAGAACACTACCAGAATCACTTTCAGGGATGTTGAAATCTCAGCCAGAAATGGTCTGTTTTTTACTGGAAACTAATGCAATCTCAACTTTTATTTTTAAACTGTCTTTTCACCTTTAACATCTCCCATCTCAGTCTCTTAGCTTATATCTCTGGCACCCATTCCTCATTCAAGCATCTCACATTTTTCCATTCTTCAACTCTTACTGGATTTCTTCGATTTGGCCCAAATGAATCCCCATTCTCAGTCATTTAAACTTTCATCTTAATTCGTCTTGCCCTCTTTCATCCAATTTCTCTGTTCTTCTGAATCAACTTCAACCACCAATCAATCTGTTTGGCCTATACTTAAAAATTTAAAAGCTCGAGTGCCTGAAATGGAAGTATAATTTTGGCAGCACAGATATGTCGGGCTCATGGGGGTAATTGTTTGGACACCTCTGAAGAAGCCAATATAATAATTCATAGTTGCAGAATTGCTTCAGTCGCCACATGACAAGTCATTTTTGCCTTGTACAATGCAATAACCGACCATAATAATGCATCATTGCAATTGTCGAAACATAATTTGACACTATCAGCGCCGTATACAAACACTAACCAAAAAGGAATGTCAATCTCAACTAAAGCGTTATTTTTGAAAAGCCGAGTTCCCCTTTACAGGAAGATAATCCAATTAATCGTTTCATCTTTCAATTTCTCCCAGGGAAGGGTTCAGATTCTATAAATAATGGAAGCTCAAAACCCCAAACATTCCCAGTAATAACCATAATAACAGGCTTTAAAATAAACAGTTCTGATCACATTGATCATCAATTCTTATACATTTGAAAAGTTTTCAAATGGACTTTTTCAATGTTTCACAACTCCAATGGGTCTTACAGGGCTGAATCTTCTATTCCTGCCTCCAGGAGTGTGCGGGCTGCCTGCTGCCACGATCTTGCTTCCGACGACTCATTAACATATGCACAGTGGCTGCCCGCTCTTCCCCCCCCACAAAAAAAATCACGTGGTTGGGGCAGTCTCAGTGACGCTGTGAATGGCGTCACCTGAGACGGGAGCAGGAGTTAGTCAGTTTTGAAAGGCTGCCAGCCCTGCAGACAGTTCCAAAGATGCAGTTTGTGCCTACCCCACTCCCCTGTGCAAAACATGAAGAGTTGGCTCCTCCCCACCCCACCCCGTGCAAAATATGCAGAGTTGGTCCTTTCCCCCCGCCATACAAAATATGTAGAGTTGGCCCCTTCAACCCCCCCCCCCCCGCCGACAGAGCAATGCAGAGTTCACCACTTCAACCCCTCCCCTTGCCGCTACATGACTAATGGATGCAGAGTTCCAAACCCCAACCCACTTCTGGCTACTTAAATTTAATGCAAATGTCTGAGTCCACTGCAAAAACGAATAAGAGCAGGGCATTACCTACCAACTTTTACAGGCACCAAGGACTCTCGCCTCGATGGCGCCAACTTTTCAAGGACGGGAACGCAAAGGCACGCGAGTGCCGCACGTTGAGCTGAAGACTGGAAACGGATCGTGGCGAATTCCATTAAAATGTATGCAAACCTGTAATTTCAATATTTAAAGCACGGTCCCGCCACGGAGGTGCCATCACGGAGCTTCCCCGCCACCGGGAAGATCAGGCCCGGCAATCCTGGTGGTCGGGCTCCATGGCGGGCCGCTGCTGCTTCGATCTCCCTGCTCCCCACCACGGAACCAGACGTGAACAAGATCCCGACCATAATGTCAGAAGAGGCAAGTCTTTTCCCTCTCTTTTTTTAATTCATTCACAGGATGTGGATGTTGCTGGCCAGGCCCAGCATTTATTGCCTATCCCAAATTGATCTTGAGAAGCTGGTGGTGAGTTACCTTCTTGATTATAACAAAGTAGTTTGCTAAAATAAAAGCAAAATACGGCAGATGCTGGAAATCTGAAATAAAAACAAGAAATGCTGGATATACTCAGCAGGTCTGACAGCATCTGCGGAGAGAGAAGCAGAGTTAACGGTTCAGAGTTCTGAAGAAGGGTCACTGACCTGAAATGTTAACTCTGCTTCTCTCTCCAAAGATGCTGCCAGACCTGAGTATTTCCAGCATTTCTTGTTTTTATTTCAAGTGGTTTGCTAGGCCATCTCAGGGTGCAGTTAAGAATCAACCACATTACTGTGGGTCTGGAGTCACATACAAGCGAGACCAGATAAGGGCAGCAAGTTTGTTTCCATAAAAGACGTTAGTGAACCAGGTGGGCTTTTACACCAATCCAGTAGTTTCATGGTCATCATTACTGAGACTGGCTTTTTATTCCAGATTTATTTAATTAAATTTAAATTCCACACTTGTCATGGTGGGATTTGAACTCATCTCTATGGACCATTTTCCAGGCCTCTGAATTACTAATTCAGTAACAAAAACTATGCTACCATATCCCGTACCTCCGTCACCTTCATTCTCTATCAAGGTTGCAATATTTCCTGGACACAGCCAACTAGTTCAGGTCATTATAAACAAATAAAAAGGGTTTAGCTCAACGGTGAGCAGTGGGGGGGGTGGGAAAGAGTTAAGTGATTAAAAAGCCAATATATGCATCTTGTTTTGCATTTTATCTGACGTGTAGTTTATTTATCTGCAAATAAAAATCAGTTATTAAAATATAAGGGTGTAAACCTGAGGTAGAAAGGATTTTTAGTTAGATTTTAAAATGGCCATGCCTATAATCACAAGATTGTCATGTAAAGGTACACCAGTGCACAATTAAACGTATAAAAATAATACAAGGACACTAGGGATTTTACATTGCTTTGACAGCAAGTTGCACTATTGATATATGTTCTTGTGACCTAAAAAAGATTTTGAAATGTGAGTACTACACTTAATCTGCATGTTTCAACACAAATTTCATTGCATTTTACTTATGAGTTTCAACCATAAACTTACTTCAACTTCTTCTAGGACCCCATGTGTTTTCATAGATGAAAATAATTCCATGACAGGTGTGATTTCTGTTGTTAAGAAGGAAATAATGCTCTGCCCCTATGAGAAAGAACAGTGCACGTAAATAGTAATCATCAGAACAGTAATGTACATACATGGAATATAATTTGTTGAGACTTGATGTTCTAACATCCACTTCCAGGATGATTATCTTTTGAGGATAGGCAGAAGGGGAGAAAATGAGAATATGAGTGAATAAAGTTTATTTGGGTGGGATTACAAATAATAATGCCATTAAATGGCTCTTCACAAAATTGAGAGATCTCTCCTGATTGGACAAATTCGTTGCACTAACAGCAACTGAGTTATACAGACTAGGATAGTGCCAGGCTCAATCCTTGGTCTCTGCTATGTTCGCTTATCTCAGTTAATACAGCGGTAGGGTGCTAAAATTGGCCTCAGATTATGAAGGAGAAAAACAGGAAACATTACATGTATATAGCCATCTGGATCAAGCTTGGCTATGATCCCATTAGCCCCCACCTCGGAGAAGATCTGTCCACTTCTGTAAGACATTGCTGTACCTTGCTAGTTTTACCACCTCTCTATGGGTCTCCCTAAACCAACTAAAGGTGCCAAGAGTGCCTCAAGTGACTCTCCCTTCCAATTTTCTCCCCCTTCCTGTGTCGGATTGCCTGTTTCTGTTTTACGTCTTCTCCCAATGGTTCATGAGAGTTCATTTGCAGGGTAATTTTGGTAAATGTCAGTCCTACCATTAGATGTATAGTAAATTTATTATTGAAGTAAGTTTGGATTTAACAGTTGGTTATTTTCCCCGTTCAACCACTGCCGTAAATCTAGAGCATTGACACGACAATTCAAAGTAGTAGTACCATGCTTTCTTTGCAAAAAGTGACTAATCGTAAATTTAGCAACATATTAGAATTCTAAGAATCTGTGTTTGGCCATGGAAGATAAACATTGATGCTGGCTTCATAAATCACTTATGACAGTAATATTCTGAAACTGCCCATGAATTCAATAACTCATCTCCATTATGAGCCATCCAATAGATTCTAGCCAGTCATACTTGGAGACAGGCAAACAGCAGCTTAAATAAATTGATAAGTATTAAAATCCTCACATTTTGAATATCCCTATATTAAAAGGTAAATAAAAAGTTGAAGAGTTTAAAGACTAATATCATATAAATAGGAAGGCAACCCTTTGAATTTAATTACTATCCCCAGAAACAGATTTTAAAAAATTAAATTGAAAATACTTTCTGATCTCCTGCCTGAAAGCAAACAGTCATATCTGTCTCATATCAAGTAGAAGTGGTTTTATAATATCGCATGCTGTGATTCCTGAGCCACATTACAGGACAGACTCCACGGCATCAGTAGCAACAAACAAACTTCCAGGCAGAAGCTTGTGCGTGACAGCCAGGTTGGGAAGCATCTGTCACCTGTGTGACTTGCCAATTTCTCCAAACAGGACAAGAAGCATAAAATTTGTACAGACAGGCTGAGCAGACAGCTCTGCAAAAGAAAAAAAAAGACAGCACGACCAGCACAGCCTAGCAGAAAAGAAAAACTACCTATTTTTCCCCCTTCATCTCCTGATGGGATTGGTCACTA
This sequence comes from Heterodontus francisci, assembly GCF_036365525.1. Lineage (NCBI taxonomy): Eukaryota > Metazoa > Chordata > Chondrichthyes > Heterodontiformes > Heterodontidae > Heterodontus > Heterodontus francisci. The sequence continues at coordinate 170,255,054 of NC_090374.1, forward strand.
TTGCGGTTTGGTTTCATGAACGTTGGGCACTTTCTAGAACCTCTCCCACATAAGCATTCTTCACACAGAAGACTAAAAGAACTTATGTTGGCAGGCTTACTGACATTAGGGATTGCGTAACCTCAGCCTATTCTGTCATCCTCCTCCTTTCTTTCTCATGGCTGATGAAGATATTGAGCAACTATAATTTCACATTCAGGTGGTTAAGCCAGATAGCTGTGTCAGGAGTAGCAGAGTGCATCGCTTTGATGCCTCCTTTATATTTGTAAATTGGGCATTGAGTCGATATGCTTTCCATGGTCTGTTCTGGGTGAACACAGTTGCATAAAGGAGAGTTTTTAATTTTACCAATGGATCAAGTACCCGCAACAGCCATGGTTTGTGTGAACAGGGTTTAGGGTTGCCATAAGCTTTGCGGAAGATCAGAGTCAGGAATCTTTTGAAATAAAAACAAGAAATGCTGGAACCACTCAGCAGGTCTGGCAGCATCTGTGGAAAGAGAAGCAGAGTTAACGTTTCGGATCAGTGACCCTTCTTCGGAACTGACAAATATTAAAAATCAGGAATCTTCTGTATTGGGTGCTAACTGTTTATCAATTGTTTAATTGTATGCAGGTGGAGGGTGTTAATTGGGGTCTTAATTGAGCACTTATAAGGAGACACTTGCTGGGACTGGTAGACGTTTTGAGTGAGGACCTACATGTTTGTAATTAGTTTTTACTCTGTACAACAAATGTGAAACTGAGTAAAGACAGGCTTCAGCATCATCCTTCCATAAGAAGTTTTCTGGAATCTAACATAGCAGAAGAGAATGGTTGCCTAAAGCTGAAGGCTGGAAACTAAGAAAATTTTTTTTTTTTTTTTAAACATAGAAAACTAAAATCTCTCTGGCTATTGTGGAAAATGGCAGAAAACAAGTGTAAATTGTCAGAGTATGATTACCCTCCGATGTTCTGACCGGTGGAAGAATGAAGTGGATATGTGGACATGAGTTACATTTCTACCAAAGAGGAAACAAGGTGTGGCCTTGGTGTTGTCACTTCCTACCAAAAGTAAAATCAGAAGTAAAAGCAAAATACTGCGGATGCTGGAAATCAAATAAAAAAGTGCTGGAAATACTCCGGTCTGGCAGCATCTGTGGAGAGAGAAGCAGATAACTCAATGTTTCAGGTCAGGTGACCTTTCATCAGAACATGAAATCAGAAGTGTTTTGTGAACTGGATCCTTGTCAGTTGGATACTGATAAAGGTTTCGATCTTCTGTTACAATTCTTCGATGAAATTTACAAGAAAAATGACCTATTGAATGCGTATGATGCGTGTTCAGACTTTGATTGAGAAATTCAATTTAGAGATCCCCGGTTCAGTGCTAGCATTTAAATTGCTAGATTGTGCTGGGGTGTCGCATATGGACAGGCTCCTAGTTCTAACTGGAGTTCAGTTCTTGGAAAAAGACTTCCTGTTAGATCTGATGTCGATTTCCCCAGGAATTTCTTTAAGGCAGCAGTCATTTCCTGCAGCCCTGGGAGAACAAACAGGACATTCTACAGTGATAAAGAATGGAGGACTCAATGATTATTTTGAAATGGTCCAGATACTGGATGCAGGTAGAAGTACCATAGAAAGGTTGAAGACAGGAGGAATGAGGACGAAAGCACCTTGAGTATGTCTGATTATTACAGCAGAAGACAGAATTGGAACAGCAATCATAGGCAAATGAATCCCAGGAATGCCCAAGGAACGGTTAATAGGTGCTTCAGGTGTGACTCAAAGGATCATTATGCAATGAACTGCCCAAAGAGGAGGGGCAGAGTCCTCAAACTAGCACATGACACAGAGAATGCTGAGGCAGAAGTTGAAAATACTGATGAACTTGAATGAATTGTACTAGTCACAAGGAGTTTTAGCCCTACGTTGAAAGTGTTAGTTGCAGATTCACTCAACCATGCTGTATTAGATGGTGCTTGCACATCAACAGCACGTGGAACGGATTGGTTAAAATGTTATCTGGATTCGCTCAGTAGTGATGATCGACGTAAGGTTAAGGAGTATAAAAGTACTACCAGCTTTAGGTTTGGTGATGACGACACACTGAAGAGAGCAGTAATTCCATGTAAAATAGCTGGAGTAAGCCACTTTATCAGTATTGAAGTAGTCTCTAGTGAGAAATAAAAACAAAGTGCTGGAAATACTCAGCAGGCCTGACAGCATATGTGCAGAAACAGTTGACATTTCAGGTCTGTGACCTTTCATCAGAACTGTCGGCGTTACATTGGCCATGTTAATTTCTCTGTTTTCCTCACACACACTAACCTGTCTCCTTCTGAATTTGCTGCACTGCATTCACTCAGGTCTACCCCAACATTGTGATAAAATCTGCTGACAAGGGTGGTGCTGTTGTTGTCTGACGCACCAACCTCTACCTTGCAGAGGCTGGGGGCCAACTCGCAGACACTTCCTACCTCCCCCGGACCATGACCCAACCACCAAACATCAAACTGTCTCCAAAACTGTCACTGGCCTCATCTCCTCCCAGCTTCCCACCTCACATTCCCGCAAGCCCGGACAGCCCACTTCTACCTCCTCCCCAAAATCTACAAACCGGGCTGTCCTGGTAGACCCATGTTTTCAGCTTGCTCCTGCCCAACTAAACTTATTTCTTCCTATCTTGACTCTTAACTCTCCCCTGGTCCAGTCTCTTCCCACCTACATCCGTGACTCTTCTGACACCCATGTCATTTTGACTATTTCCAGTTTCCTGGCCCTAAACGTCTTCACTATGGACATCCAATCTCTCTACATTTCCATCCCCCACCAGGACGGTCTGAGGGCTCTCCGTCTCTTCCTTGAACAGAGGCCAAACCAGTCCCCACCTCCGCCTGGTTGAACTTGTTCTCACATTGAACAACTTCTTCAATTCCACTTACATCCTCCAAATCAAAAGGTGTTGGTATGGGTCCTAGTTATGCCTGTCTTTTTGTAGGGTATGCCGAACATTTCTTGTTCGAGTCCGACTCAGGTCCCCCCTCAACTCTTTTTCCAGTACATCGATGACCATATCAGCTTCCTGCTCCCAGCCTGAACTTGAGAACTTCCACAACTTTGCTTCCAATTTCCACCCTTCTCTCACCTTCACATGGTCCATCTCAGACACTTCCCTTCCTTGATTTCTCTGTCTCTTTGAGGATAGGCTGTCCATTAGTATTCATCATAAGCCCACTGACGCCTACAGCTACCTCAACTACACTTCCTCACACCCTGCCTCCTGTAAGGACGCCATTCCATTCTCCCAGTTTCTCGGTCTCTGACGCATCTGTTCTGATGCAACCTTCCACAAAAGCGCTTCAGATAAGTCTTCCTCTTTCCTTAACCAAGGATTCCCTCCCACTGTGTTTGACAGGGCCCTCAACCGTGTCTGACCCAGTTTCCACATTTCTGCCCTCGTCGCTTCCTCCCACAACTGCAACAGGGTTCCCCTTGTCCTCACTTTCCACACCACCAGCCTCCACATCCAAAGGATCATCCTCCGCCATTTCTGTCACCTCTAGCATGATGCCGCCACCAAACGCATCTTCCCTTCCCCTCCCGTCAGCATTCCGAAGGGACCATTCCTTCCAAAACACCCTGATCCACTCCTCCAACACCTGACACCTTGTCCCCTTCCCATGCAATCGCAGGAGGTGCAACAGCTGCCCTTTTACCTCCTCTCTCCTCACCATCCAAGGCCCCAAACACTCCATCCAGGTGAAGCTGCGATTTATTTGTACTTCTTTCAATTTGGTATATTGTATTCACTGCTCACAATGCGGTATCCTCTGCACTGGGGAGACCAAATGCTGATTGGGTGACTGCGTAGCGGAACACCTCCGCTCAGTCTGCATGACCCGAGCTTCCGATTGCTTTCCAATTTAATTCACCACCTTGCTCTCATGCCCATATTTCTGTCCTTGGCCTGCTGCAGTGTTCCAATGAAGCTCAAAGTAAGCTTGAGGAACAACACCTCATTTTCCAATTAGGCACCAGTTCTGATGAAAGGTCACAGGCCTGAAATGCTAACTCTGTTTCTCTCTCCACAGATGCTACCAGACCTGTTGAGTATTTCCAGCACTTTGTTTTTATTTCAGATTTCAGCATCCGTAGTATTTTTTTTTTATTGTTGAGTAAACCTTCAATGGAAAAGGCACAAATTAAACTTGATATGGAGCATGATAAGGCAATTGGTTTTTTTGGACAGTCAGTAAATTTGCAGTTTACTCAGTCTGGGCAGTATTATATACCCTTAACAAAACCTGATGTTTCTCAGAGTGTTCAAGTAGTATTAATGGCATCAGGTGATAAGAACCACAGAAAAAAAGTAAATTGTCTTAAAGTTACACAGACAATTTACATATCCTTGTCAAAGATTTAAAACCCTGCTAAAGGATGCAGGTGTAATTGATGATGAGTATAGAAGGATAATAGAAGAAATTAGCAAAAAATGTAAAATCTGTAAAAAAAAAAGGGAGGACGCCATCACATCCTATTGTAAGCCTTTTATGGTGTCTTTAATGAGGTAGTTGCCATGGATTTAAAGGTATGGGACAAAGACAGGAATATTTTCATTCTACATTTTGTAGACCTAGCAACAAGATTTAGTCTTTCTACAATAATACATAGAAAGAACAAAAGAGTGATTATGGATAAAATCATGGAAAAATGGATAGGGACTGGACTTGGGGCACCAGCTAATTTTCTGACTGATAATGGAGGGAAATTTGCCAATGACGAGTTCAGAGACGTATGTGAAAATATGAACCTTATGGTTACAAATAAAGTCCTTTCAGCAGTTGGGTTCTGTGAAAGGAATCACGCAGTGATTGATGAAATGCTGCATAAAACCTTAGCTGACCAACCAAACTACAAGCTGACAACTGCCCTGGCAGGGGCAGTTCAAGCAAATAATTCTGAGGTACCAGAGAGGGGTGGCCAGCCTGGTCACAGATGGATTTGTACTGAAAAGGTCCTTCCAGATGGAACTTACAAGGCTAAACCGAGGTTAGTTGCGAGCAGTTTTGAAGAGCGACTGGGTGATACAGATGTTTGAGTGGACTTTCCCCACAGCTGGAAAAGAAATCTTCAAAATCCTTTTAGCTCTTTTGGCCACATATTCATGGGAGTGTAGATCCATTGACATAAAAGCGGCATTTCTGCAGGATGATACTTTTCAGCGAGAAATGTTTCTGAAACCACCTAAAAAGGGCAGCAGATGGAGAAGGAAAACTATGGAAACTGAACAAATGTGTCTAAGGCCTTAATGAAGCTTCCAGGGTGTGGTATTTCTGAGTGAGATCTGTTTTGTTCAAAATTTGTTGTATTCAACAGTAAGGAGATCCTGCAATGTTGCATTGGTATTATAAAGGGAAATTTCGGGCATCTTCATGATATATGTTGATGATTTCTTATGGGGGTGGTACTGCAGATTTTGACAATTATGTTATTAGTAAGATTAGGGCAGAATTTAAGATTGGGAGCCAGGCTTGTGGGCCTTTAAATATATTGGTTTAGATATTAAGCCAAGTAATTCTGGAACAACTTTAAATCAACAATCCTATTTACAGAGTGGTACTCCCAAGACAGTTAATCGTGCTAGGGCATCAAAGAAAGATATATATCTAAAGAAACGACGGAGCAATTATGAAGCTTGATTGGGCAAATAAACTGGTTGTACACTCAGACTAGACCTGATGCTAGTCTTGATGTGCTGGAGTTAAGTACGATGAAACCCAAAAGTTGAGAATGTTTTAAAGGACAAATAAAACATTTAAAAAAATTAAATCTGGAGAAATGTGTACTGAACTTCCCATCCTTAGGTGACCCAAAGAACATGAAGCTCGTCACTTTTAGTGATGGTTCACATGATAATCTTCCTGATGGGTATTTGAGTGCAACTGGTTTCATAATATTTCTGACGGGTGACAATGGCAAATGCTGTCCTATAGCTTGGGAAGCTAAGAAAACAACAAGGGTCGTTAAAAGCACTTTAGCTGCAGAAACACTGGGTCTTGTGGAGGCGGTGGATCTGGGGTTCTATTTGTCAAATATTTTAGGTAAGATTCTGAACAAGGGACATTAAGATGCCCATTGAATGTTATGTAGATAATCGTTCTTAGTGGGATAAAGTACACTCCGCAAAAAAATGAAAAAAAGGCTACGTACTGACCTTGCTGGCTTGAAACAAATGCTGGAGAGAAAAGAAATCTCCGAACTTAAATGGGTAGATGCAAGTAATCAGCTAGCTGATTTGTTTTTGTAAAACAAAAGCTAGTACAAAGAAATTCTTAGGGGTGCTAGAGGAAGGGGTGTCTTGCTATGCAATACCTTGTACCCAATATGGAATTTATTTTGATTTTTGAAATGTGGTTTGATCATGTTAATCTAAGTTTTATTATTGGAGAAAGAAGGGAATCTGTTAATTGTGTATCAATTGTTTAATTATATGAAGTGGAGGGTGTTAATTTGGTTCTTAATTGAGCACTTAAGGAGACACTTACTGAGACTGGTAGAGATTTTGAGTGATGAGCTACATGTTTTTAATCCTTTTACTTTGTACAATAAATGTGAAACTGAGTAAAGATAGGCTCCAGCATCATCCTTCCACAAGAAACTTTCTGGAATGTAACATCAGGTCCTTCACAAGCTATTTGTGACTCCATGTGAGCTCCATTTGGTTTTCCAAGCATCAGGGCTAAAATGGTATTGTTGAAAGTTAAGTCACTTCAAGCAGTGTTAAGGGATGTTGTTGAGGTCATGGTGGACAGGGAGATGCTCATTTTTCTCGACTAACTGGACTTCCCAGAGGGTTGCAGCATCGCGACGAATGGATAAGAGAGTGATGTGTGAAAGCACAGGCAGCCAGGGTGTTGGGTTTTGGTGATACATCATATTGCAGTGTTCATTTGTGGTGCAGTCGAGTTCTGGCCCATACTGGTGCAGAATACACAGCTACGGAGCACACAAGGGCAATTGCTAATGTCAGAAGCACTGATGCTGATGCTCTCCATCTTGTGCTTGTGGAAGGTTAACATCCTCAATTTGCGCATTCAAGAAATGGATGTGGTACAAGAACCCTAGACTATTTTTGCTCTCATTACTCGAGAAGTACAGAGGTCAATTACATTCTCCTTACTGCCACCTAGGTTGCGTTGAAATTACTCAGAACAGGCCAAGATTAAACATAGAATCATCTGGTAAGTATGCTTCAGTTATACACTTCCTTTACCATATCAGCATTGAAGGATGTAAGCAAGAAGAGAGTCCCACCTTGTAGGACCTCCCGATCAGAAGAGATGGGTGTTTGTCTGATCAGAGATTGCCATCCTTCCAGCTTCTGGGTACCACCCCCTACAAGAAAAATGTTAGCAATAGATATGTATAGTTCAGGACAGGCTATGTCACACAAAAGATTTTGGCAACATATTTTGAAGAATAATGAATCAGGTGATATCGTCCTTCCACTTCTCCTCCACAACCCCTAAACATCAGACAGTGTGGATGCACTGTCGTTTCTCAATCACCTTGTGAATCAAAAAACCCCTACATAAAACGACTGGTTAGTTTTTGAAAATCCAAGGTATGAGAATTAGAATACAAAGTATTTATTCAAGTTTTTAACACTCACCTTGTACATCCATATCCTTCCTTTTCTAATAATGTGTGTTAGTCTGTCCACACACAATCTGTGCAGAGGTAGGTAGAAGCTCAGTTCAGTTTGTGGCAGGATCACTGACAGAGCATAAGTACTGCGATCGCCATTCATATTACCATCAAATATCAATGAGATTATGATTACCCCTTTCTCTGACAGTACAAAAAATTTCACGTCGATAGCCCCGCTTTTGGCACTCCGAAGAATCTCACCATTTAAGGTGTGGTTTGCCAAAAATGTTATTTCTCCATCACTTAGCAGCAGCTGTTCACTTTTTGGAGCCCAGATGTGTCTCACTCTTGGACCAAGAATGTTGTCCCAGTAAGCAAAAGTGGCAGCCATCAAAGGTGATCCACTGTCCAATGATATCTCTGTTTTTGCAACAGCTGGCGATTGTGGTGGGCAAGCAGAAGACATATTCGCAACTTAATCACATCTGATAGAGGCATCAATCTGTGAATACCTTCTGTAAGCAAAATAGTAAAACAAAAAATAGAATAGACAAAAAACATTTTGTACAAATCAGCCAATAATAATTAACCAGCATTCCCCAATCTCTCATCTGCCCAGTATATCTCTCCCCCCTCCACTCTCCAACCCACCCAATCTCTTTCCCTCTCCCCTCCCACCCATCTCTCTCCCCTTGTCCCATCCCTCCCCCCGAACCATCTCTCTCCCCTGCCCTGTCCCTCCCCCATCCGACCCATCTCTCCCCTTGCCCCGTCCCCCTCCCCTCTCAGTCCCTCTCCCCACACCTCCGCCCCCCCCAGCCTCTCTCCCCTCCCAGTCACTCTCCCCCCACCTCCACCCCACCCCCCCCAGCCTCTCTCCCCTCCACCCCCCCCAGCCTCTCTCCCCTCCCAGTCTCTCTCCCCACCCAGTCTCTCACCCCCCACCTCCTCCCCTCCCAGTCTCTCTCCACCCACCCCCTCCCAGTCTCTCTCTCCCTCCTCACCCCGCAACGGTCTCTCTCCCCCTTCTTCCTCCCCCCGCAAGGGTCTCCCCCCCCCCCCCGCCCCCTGCATGGGTCTCTCTGCCCCCCGCTTCCTCCTCCTCCTGCAACGGTCTCTATTCCCCCCCACCTTCCTCCTCCTCCTGCAACGGTCTCTATTCCCCGCCCTTCCTCCCCCCAACATTCTCTCTTTTCCCCCCCCCCTTCCTCCCCCCAACATTCTCTCTTCCCCCCCCCCCTTCCTCCCCCCAACATTCTCTCTTCCCCCCCCCTTCCTCCCCCCAACATTCTCTCTTCCCCCCCCCCCTTCCTCCCCCAACATTCTCTCTTCCCCCCCCTTCCTCCAACATTCTCTCTTCTCCCCCCTTCCTCCCCCAACATTCTCTCTATCCCCCCTCCTCCCCCAACATTCTCTCTATCCCCCCTCCTCCCCCCAACATTCTCTCTTCCCCCCCCTTTCCTCCCCCCCATTCTCTCTCTTCCCCCCCCCCCTTCCTCCCCCATTCTCTCTCTTCCCCCCCCCCTTCCTCCCCCCCATTCTCTCTCTTCCCCCCCCTTCCTCCCCCCAACATTCTCTCTCTACCCCCCTTCCTCCCCCAACATTCTCTCTCTACCCCCCTTCCTCCCCCCAACATTCTCTCTCTACCCCCCCTTCCTCCCCCAACAGTCTCTCTCTACCCCCCCCTTCCTCCCCCCAACATTCTCTCTCTACCCCCCCCTTCCTCCCCCCAGACATTCTCTCTCTACCCCCCCCTTCCTCCCCCCAACATTCTCTCTCTACCCCCCCCTTCCTCCCCCCAACATTCTCTCTCCCCCCCCCTTCCTCCCCACCCACCAACATTCTCTCGCTTCCCCCCCCCAACATTCTCTCGCTTCCCCCCCTTCCTCCCCCCAACATTCTCTCTCTTCCCCCCACTTCCTCCCCCCAGACATTCTCTCTCTACCCCCCCCCTCCCCCAACATTCTCTCCCCCCCCTTCCTCCCACCCCCCAACATTCTCTCTCTTCCCCCCACCAACATTCTCTCTCTTCCCCCCCCACCAACATTCTCTCTATTCCCCCCCACCAACATTCTCTCTATTCCCCCCCCCACCAACATTCTCTCTATTCCCCCCCCCACCAACATTCTCTCTATTCCCCCCCCACCAACATTCTCTCTTCCCCCCCCCCTTCCTCCACCCCAACATTCTCTCTCTTCTCTCCCCCCCCAACATTCTCTCCCTTTCCCCCCCCAACATTCTCTCCTTCCCCCCCCAACATTCTCTCCCTTCCCCCCCCCCCCCAACATTCTCTCCTTCCCCCCCCCCCCAACATTCTCTCCTTCCCCCCCCCAACATTCTCTCCTTCCCCCCTCTTCCTCCCCCCAACATTCTCTCTCTTCCCCCCCCCCGCAACATTCTCTCTCTTCCCCCCCCCGCAACGATTCTCTCTCTTCCCCCCCCCGCAACATTCTCTCTCTTCCCCCCCCCAACATTCTCTCTCTTCCCCCTTCCTCCTCCCCCCCCCAACATTCTCGCTTCCCCCCGCCCCCCAACATTCTCTCGCTTCCCCCCCCAACATTCTCTCGCTTCCCCCCCCATCCTCCCCCAACATTCTCTCTCTTCCCCCCCCAACATTCTCTCTCTTCCCCCCACTTCCTCCCCCCAACATTCTCTCTCTACCCCCCTTCCTCACAACATTCTCTCTCTACCCCCCCTTCCACCCCCCAACATTCTCTCCCCCCCCTCCTCCCCACCCCCAACATTCTCTCTCTTCCCCCCCCACCAACATTCTCTCTCTTCCCCCCCACCAACATTCTCTCTATTCCCCCCCCCACCAACATTCTCTCTATTCCCCCCCCCCACCAACATTCTCTCTTCCCCCCCCCTTCCTCCACCCCAACATTCTCTCTCTTCTCCCCCCCCCAACATTCTCTCTCTTCCCCCCCCCCCGAACATTCTCTCCCTTCCCCCCCCCCAACATTCTCTCCCTTCCCCCCCCCCAACATTCTCTCCCTTCCCCCCCCCCAACATTCTCTCCCTTCCCCCCCCCCCAACATTCTCTCCCTTCCCCCCCCAACATTCTCTCTCTTCCCCCCCCCCAACATGCTCTCTCTTCCCCCCTTCCTCCTCCCCCCCCCAACATTCTCGCTTCCCCCCGCCCCCCAACATTCTCTCGCTTCCCCAACATTCTCTCGCTTCCCCCCCATCCTCCCCCAACATTCTCTCTCTTCCCCCCCCCAACATTCTCTCTCTTCCCCCCCACTTCCTCCCCCAACATTCTCTCTCTACCCCCCTTCCTCACAACATTCTCTCTCTACCCCCCCTTCCTCCCCCCAACATTCTCTCTCCCCCCCTTCCTCCCCCACCCCCAACATTCTCTCTCTTCCCCCCCCACCAACATTCTCTCTCTTCCCCCCCCCCCCACCAACATTCTCTCTCTTTCCCCCCCACCAACATTCTCTCTCTTTCCCCCCCCACCAACATTCTCTCTCTTCCCCCCCCCCCCTTCCTCCACCCTTAACATTCTCTCTTCCCCCCCCAACATCTCTCTCTTCCCCCCCCAACATTCTCTCCTTCCCCCCCCCAACATTCTCTCCCTTCCCCCCTCTTCCTCCCCCCTCAACATTCTCTCACTTCCCCCCCCCCCACCTTCCTCCCCCCCAACATTCTCTCTCTTCCCCCCCCACCTTCCTCCCCCCCCAACATTCTCTCTATTTCCCCCCCCAACATTCTCTCTTCCCCCCCCAACATTCTCTCTCTTCCCCCCCCAACATTCTCTCTCTTCCCCCCCCCAACATTCTCTCTCTTTCCCCCCCCCCAACATTCTCTCTCTTCCCCCCCCAACATTCTCTCTCTTCCCCCCCCCCAACTTCTCTCTCTTCCCCCCTTCCTCCCCCCCAACATTCACTCTCTTCCACCCCCCCAACATTCTCTCGCTTCCCCCCCCAACATTCTCTCGCTTCCCCCCCCCCAACATTCTCTCGCTTCCCCCCCCCCCCAACATTCTCTCGCTTCCCCACCCAACATTCTCTCTCTTCACCCCCCCCCAACATTCTCTCTCTTCACCCCCCCCCAACATTCTCATTTCCCTCCCTAACATTCTCCCTCTTCCACCCCCCCCCCAACATTCTCTCCCCCCCCTTCCTCCTCCCCCACAACATTCTCTCTCTTCTCCCCCCCTTCCTCCCCCCCAACATTCTCTCTCTTCTCCCACCCCTTCCTCCCCCAACATTCTCTCTTTCCCCGCCAACATTCCTCTTTCCCCCCTTCCTCCCCCCCCAACATTCTCTCTTCCTCCCCCCCCATTCTCTCTCTTTCCCCGCCAACATTCCCTCTTCCCCCCCTTCCTCCTCCCCCCAACATTCTCTCTTCCTCCCCCCCAACATTCTCTCTCTTTCCCCCCCAAAACATTCTCTCTTTCCCCCCCCAAAACATTCTCTCTCTTTCCCCCCCCCCCAAAACATTCTCTCTCTTCCCCCCCCCAAAACATTCTCTCTCTTCCCCCCCCCCAAAACATTCTCTCTTCCCCCCCCCCCCCAAAACATTCTCTCTCTTTCCCCCCCCCCAAAACATTCTCTCTCTTTCCCCCCCCAAAACATTCTCTCTCTTCCCCCCCCCCAAAACATTCTCTCTCTTCCCCCCCCCCAAAACATCTCTCTCTTCCCCCCCCCCAAAACATTCTCTCTCTTCCCCCCCCAAAACATTCTCTCTCTTTCCCCCCCAAAACATTCTCTCTCTTTCCCCCCCAAAACATTCTCTCTCTTTCCCCCCCCCCAAAAACATTCTCTCTCTTTCCCCCCCAAAAACATTCTCTCTTTCCCCCCCCAAAACATTCTCTCTCTTTCCCCCCCCCAAAACATTCTCTCTCTTTCCCCCCCCCCAAAACATTCTCTCTCTTTCCCCCCCCCAAAACATTCTCTCTCTTTCCCCCCCCCCCAAAACATTCTCTCTCTTTCCCCCCCCCCCAAAACATTCTCTCTCTTTCCCCCCCCCGAAAACATTCTCTCTCTTTCCCCCCCACCAAAACATTCTCTCTCTTTCCCCCCCCCCCAAAACATTCTCTCTCTTTCTCCCCCCCCAAAACATTCTCTCTCTTTCTCCCCCCCCAAAACATTCTCTCTCTTTCTCCCCCCCCAAAACATTCTCTCTCTTCTCCCCCCCAAAACATTCTCTCTCTTTCCCCCCCCAACATCTCTCTCTTCCCCCCCCCAACATTCTCTCTTCCCCCCCACATTCTCTCTCTTCACCCCCACATTCTCTCGCTTCCCCCCCCAACATCTCTCTCTTCACCCCAACATTCTCTCGCTTCCCCCCTTCCTCCCCAACATTCTCTCTTCCCCCCCCTTCCTCCCTCCCCAACATCTCTCCTCCCCCCTTCTCCCCCAACATTCTCTCTCTTCTCCCCCAACATTCTCTCTCTTCTCCCCCCCTCCCCCCTCTCTCTCTCCTCCCCCCCTCTCTCTCCCCCTCCCCCCCTCTCTCTCTCCCCTCCCCCCCTCTCTCTCCCCTCCCCCCTCTCTCTCTCCCCCTCCCCCCCTCTCTCTCTCCCCTCCCCCCCTCTCTCTCTCCCCTCCCCCCCTCTCTCTCTCCCTCCTCCCCCCCTCTCTCTCTCCCCCTCCCCCCCTCTCTCTCTCTCCCCCTCCCCCCCCTCCTCTCTCTCCCCCTCCCCCCCTCCTCTCTCTCCCCTCCCCCCTCCCCCCCCTCCTCTCTCCCCCTCCCCCCCTCCTCTCTCTCCCCTCCCCCCCCTCCTCTCTCTCCCCCTCCCCCCCTCCTCTCTCTCCCCTCCCCCCTCTCTCTCTCCCCTCCCCCTCTCTCTCTCCCCTCCCCCCTCTCTCTCTCCCCTCCCCCCCCTCTCTCTCTCCCCCTCCCCCCCTCTCTCTCTCTCCCCCTCCCCCCCCTCTCTCTCTCCCCCTCCCCCCCTCTCTCTCTCTCCCCCTCCCCCCCTCTCTCTCTCTCCCCTCCCCCCCTCTCTCTCTCCCCCTCCCCCCCTCTCTCTCTCCCCCTCCCCCCTCCTCTCTCTCCCCTCCCCCCCTCCTCTCTCTCCCCCTCCCCCCCCTCTCTCTCCCCTCCCCCCCTCTCTCTCTCCCCCTCCCCCCCTCCTCTCTCTCCCCCTCCCCCCCTCCTCTCTCTCCCCCTCCCCCCCCCCTCTCTCTCCCCTCCCCCCTCTCCTCTCCCCCTCCCCCCCTCTCTCTCTCCCCCTCCCCCCCCTCTCTCTCTCCCCTCCCCCCCTCTCTCTCTCCCCCTCCCCCCCTCTCTCTCTCCCCTCCCCCCTCTCTCTCTCCCCCTCCCCCCCTCTCTCTCTCCCCTCCCCCCTCTCTCTCTCCCCCTCCCCCTCTCTCCCCCTCCCTCTCTCTCTCCCCCTCCCCCCCTCCCTCTCTCTCTCCCCTCCCCCCTCCCTCTCTCTCCCCTCCTCCCTCCCTCTCTCTCCTCCCCCCCTCCCTCCCTCCCTCTCTCTCTCCCCCTCCCCCTCCCTCTCTCTCTCCCCCTCCCCCCCCCTCCCTCTCTCTCTCCCCCTCCCCCCTCCCTCTCTCTCCCCCTCCCCCCCCTCCTCTCTCTCCCCCTCCCCCCCTCCCTCTCTCTCTCCCCCTCCCCCCCTCCCTCTCTCTCTCCCCCTCCCCCCCCTCCCTCTCTCTCTCCCCCTCCCCCCCTCCCTCTCTCTCTCCCCTCCCCCCCCTCCTCCCTCTCTCCCCCTCCCCCCCCTCCCTCTCTCTCTCCCCCTCCCCCCCTCCTCTCTCTCTCCCCTCCCTCTCTCTCTCCCCCTCCCCCCCTCCCTCTCTCTCTCCCCTCCCCCCCCCTCCCTCTCTCTCTCCCCCTCCCCCCCCCTCCCTCTCTCCCCCTCCCCCCCCCCCTCTCTCTCTCCCCCTCCCCCCCCTCTCTCTCTCCCCTCCCCCCCCCCCTCTCTCTCTCCCCCTCCCCCCCCCCTCCCTCTCTCTCTCCCCTCCCCTCTCTCTCTCCCCTCCCTCTCTCTCTCCCCCTCCCCCCCCTCCCTCTCTCTCTCCCCTCCCCCCCCTCCCTCTCTCCCCCTCCCTCTCTCCCTCTCTCTCTCCCCCTCCCCCCCCTCCCTCTCTCTCTCCCCCTCCCCCCCCCTCTCTCCTCTCCCCCTCCCCCCCTCCCTCTCTCTCTCTCTCTCCCCCTCCTCCCTCCCTCTCTCTCTCTCTCTCCCCCTCCCCCCTCCCTCTCTCTCTCTCTCCCCCTCCCCCCCCTCCCTCTCTCTCTCTCTCCCCTCCCCCCCTCCCTCTCTCTCTCTCTCTCTCTCCCCCTCCCCCCCCTCCCTCTCTCTCTCTCTCTCTCTCTCTCCCCCTCCCCCCTCTCTCTTCTCTCTCTCCCCCCCTCCCTCTCTCTCTCCCCCTCCCCCCCTCCC